>NC_138304.1:104281097-104458597 GCF_965601325.2 Salmo salar
TAGAGAACTATAATGGTAAATTACACTCTATTCCCTATATAGAGCACTATAATGGTTAATTACACTCTACTCCCTATATAGAGAACTATAATGGGAAATTACACTCTATTCCCTATATATAGAGAACTATAATGGTTAATTACACTCTACTCCCTATATAGAGAACTATAATGGTTAATTACACTCTACTCCCTATATAGAGCACTATAATGGTTAATTACACTCTACTCCCTATATAGAGAACTATAATGGTTAATTACACTCTATTCCCTATATAGAGAACTATAATGGTAAATTACACTCTACTCCCTATATAGAGAACTATAATGGTTAATTACACTCTACTCCCTATATATAGAGCACTATAATGGTTAATTACACTGTATTCCCTATATATAGAGAACTATAATGGGAAATTACACTCTATTCCCTATATAGAGAACTATAATGGTTAATTACACTCTACTCCCTATATATAGAGAACTATAATGGTTAATTACACTCTACTCCCTATATATAGAGAACTATAATGGTTAATTACACTCTATTCCCTATATATAGAGCACTATAATGGTAAATTACACTCTATTCCCTATATAGAGCACTATAATGGGAAATGCAGAAGGAGGAAAATAAGGCAACAGTTGGCTGAACATTTTCAGAACAGGTGTGACTGAGACAGTAACCAACGGTCTGTACTGTCTGTAGGCAATGACCAACACTCGTACTGGACACACTGGTCTGTCTGTACTGTCTGTACTGTCTGTAGGTAATGACCAACACTCGTACTGGACACACTGGTCTGTCTGTACTGTCTGTACTGTCTGTAGGTAATGACCAACACTCGTACTGGACACACTGGTCTATCTGTACTGTCTGTACTGTCTGTAGGCAATGACCAACACTCGTACTGGACACACTGGTCTGTCTGTACTGTCTGTACTGTCTGTAGGTAATGACCAACACTCGTACTGGACACACTGGTCTGTCTGTACTGTCTGTACTGTCTGTAGGTAATGACCAACACTCGTACTGGACACACTGGTCTGTCTGTACTGTCTGTACTGTCTGTAGGTAATGACCAACACTCGTACTGGACACACTGGTCTGTCTGTACTGTCTGTACTGTCTGTAGGTAATGACCAACACTCGTACTGGACACACTGGTCTGTCTGTACTGTCTGTACTGTCTGTAGGTAATGACCAACACTCGTACTGGACACACTGGTCTGTCTGTACTGTCTGTAGATAATGCAGCCCTTGCTTCTTCCACAACAGGCCGAGTTACAGCACTGAGCCCATTCACAGTGTGTCTCAGAGGTAGGACTGATGATCTAGGATCAGTTTTACATTTGACATAGTATTGAATATGATGATATGGACAGGTGGAGACCTGATCCTAGACCAGTACTCCTACTCTGAGTTGTTTTGTGGATATTGGCCACTGATCTGTTCTGAGCAGCTGAACAAGCCACATGCTGCCCAACACAACCAGCCACCCCCACTTCTGTCGTGTGTGGCATGTAAAATAAAAAAATCTCCTCTCCAACCCAAACAGGAATTGAAACGGGTAATCCCAAATATCCCAGTTGGAGAGTAAAACCCCACCATGGGTGTTGCAACACCGCATAATCGCCGTATTATCCCTAATTAGCGCGTATTTGACGTGCGTTTCGACCTCCATTCACAAATGTGTTTTGAATTTTTTTTAATTCCTCATACTCCAGTATCAAAAAAAGGTTCAAAAATTAAATTTTTATTTTTTAATGCACATTTGCCTAACCATAATCTATCTTGTACGATATACTGATTGGTTTTTGGAAATGCGAATAGAACAAGTGAATATTTCATATCCCATGCACAGAGAAAACTTTCCCGTAACTGGGAAGGTAAGGTGTCATGTTGCTGTGGTAACAGACCTTGTCTGGAAGCGTAAATATAGTCTATTAGCCAAAGGTCATTGCTCAAGATACGCAAACTATCAAGCAAACATATTTTGCGGGAGGACAACACATTTATGTTTTCCATGTTATGCAACCGACAAACAAATAGCATACCCAGGAGAAGAAGAAAAAATAGATAGACCTATGCTAAAAAGTATTTTTTTCTTCAATATCAACATTTTGCATTCCGTTATGTTGAAGGCTTACTTACCTCCAAGACTATGTATTACGGGCAGGATTTCGTTCGTGGCGCGACAAGTCCGTCAGCACTCTGCCCGCAGAGCGTGTGCCGCTGACCCGGTAGATACTGACGACAGGTACTGACCCGTTAGGTACTGACGGCAGGTACTGACCCGGTAGGTACTGCCCCGGTAGGTACTGACCCGGCAGATACTGACCTGGCTGGTACTGACCCGGCAGATACTGACCCGGTAGGTACTAACCCGGTAGATACTGACCCGGTAGATACTGACCCGGCAGATACTGTAGTATTATTGGGGAGAAAGGCTACAGTCATTGGCTACAATTACAGACGTCGGATTCTTCAAGCCTTGTAACGAGCGCACCGCTATAGTCCGCTACAGCTGGAGAGCACAACCCCGGGGACAGCAACAATGTTGGGATAGGTTTGTAGTTCGGCGTTGGTCGTTGGCTATTCTAGAAAGAAAAATAAAAAAACAGTTTCAACTGACGATGATGATGAGTGTAACGAAAGATACAACACGAACAAATGTCTCATTAAAAGTATACTAGTGAACACAACAAAAAGTTTGTTCTGAAGTTGGTGTGAAATTATTTCTCGTCTTCTCTAGCCTACGGTTGTTTGTGGGTAATATCCTTTACCACGCTTTGTTGACAAGTTGGGACACCAAGGGGACACACCTTGTCGCTTCGAGGGACCCAAAGCCTCTGACCAATCAGAAGTGGTTAGTGGCTAATGCTGCGTTCATCTGCCCCGTCGGAGATTCCGTAACGTCGGAAATACGACTTTGTTTCATTCATGTGCATTTTGGTCAGAGCAATTATTCAACCAATATGATTTTAGCTAGCTTGATAAGCTAGTTAATGTTTCATATGGTTAAGTTAGCTAGATTGCTGAACATTGACACTATGACCAAACTAGACACATTATACCTTACCCATATCGTAGTTGTCAAAAACGGATTTGTTGTTATATGTTGTTTGAAAAGGTGTTTCTCACTTGTAATTCCGATTTGAAGGATTGTTCAAGTCAAACTTCCCTGACAAACAGGGTTAGGGGAATAAGCACAAAATCATAAACCCCTCCCATTTGTAAAATGTACCCTCTTAAAAAGTGATCTTAACCTCACTGCTAACTTTGTGCCTAACCAGCATTTCTCAAACTAGGGGCTGTGACCCCATGTGTGAGAGAAACTCTGAAATAAAATCAATAAAATCATGCTTGGGTCAGAGAACAGGGGTTAGGTCAGTATCTATCTTTTAAACCGTTTATGCTACAAAATATCCCTCCACAACAATACCAAGAAGCCTCACAGGATTCAAAGTGGGACAAGACCAGGAACTAAATCGGTTTCCCAAACTAGGGGACGCGATCCCAAGTGGGACAAGACCAGGCACTAAATCAGACTGGGGGGAAAAGGACATAATCAATGATGATGCTCTTTTCTACACAGAATTCTATACCAAATTATTGCCTTTTCTGAACTTCCCACTACCTTTCTGATGTATTTCAGTCACTTCAAACCATACTTTCTTCCGATTGAAATACAGTCAAAAGTACTGTCAGACTGATTTGTAATAAACTGTCATAACTCAAATTATGACTAGCAGCATATCACCCTGTGTCCCACTGCTGGCTTGCCTCTGAAGCTATGCACGGTTGGTCCCTGGACTGGAGAGCAGATGCTGCTGGAAGTGGTGTTGAAAGGCCAGTAGGAAGCATACTTTCTTCTGGTCAAATTTGTTTTTATCCCAATGCCCCAGGGCAGTGATTGGGGACATTGCCCTGTGTTGGGTCACGGGTCAAATAAGTTTGGGAAACATTAACCTATCCCTAACTTTAAATTAAGACGAAAAAAAAAGCAATTATTCTTATCCAATTTTAACTGTGTGGCTGTGGAATCTGACTTTGTCGCTGTGGACTCTGACTTTGTGGCTATAGAAGCCAGTGGTAACCTACTTGCAGGGATCCTGATGTACAGTAGACAGAGAGAACATCTACCCGCTAGTGGTGAAGTTAAAAGATTACACCAAACCCTAAGAAGTGGAGCACACAGACCATGGGGCTTTCCCGATGTTCCCCTGCCCAGAATAGAGGCTACAGATGACACAGTACAGACATGTCATTTGATCTCAGTTCACAGTTAAACCCCAGTCAGACTAACATCAGAGTGAAGCTATCATTTCACAGGCTGGTCCCAGATCTGTGTGCTTGCTTTTAGCCAACCCCTCTGACAATCACATGACTGTCTGACTATAGTTTTGTCCCAAATGACCCCCTATTCCTTATATTCCCAATTCCATATATTCCCTATATGTTCCCTATATGTTATGAGCCCTATTGGTCCTGGTCTAAAGTAGTGCACTAAATAGGGAATAGGGTGCCATAGGGCCCTGGTCTAAAGCAGTGCACTAAATAGAGAATAGGGTGCCATAGGGCCCTGGTTTAAAGTAGTGCACTAAAATAGGGAATAGGTTGCCATTTCAGGCTGTATCACATCCGGCCGTAATCGGGAGTCACAAAGTCTGCGCACAATTGGCCCAGTGTCATCCGTGTTAGGGGAGGGTTTGGCCGGGGTAAGGGGAGGGTTTGGCCGGGATAAGGGGAGGGTTTGGCCGGGGTAAGGGGAGGGTTTGGCCGGGATAAGGGGAGGGTTTGGCCGGGGTAAGGGGAGGGTTTGGCCGGGGTAAGGGGAGGGTTTGGCCGGGATAAGGGGAGGGTTTGGCCGGGATAAGGGGAGGGTTTGGCCGGGATCAGGGGAGGGTTTGGCCGGGATAAGGGGAGGGTTTGGCCAGGGTAGGCTGCCATTGTAAATAACAATTTGTTCTTAACTGACTTGCCTAGTTTAAATAAAAGGTTAAAAAAAAAATTTTTAAACATTTAAAAAAAGTACTACTTTGTCGTCTTCTTGCTCCCCATGAATACTCTCCACCGACTCACTCTCTCTGCCATTTTCCACCTGCAAGTGTCACTGAAATATGTACAACACAGTATATCTAAAACATACATTATGTTGTCATAGTGATTTAATATTGATAGGTAGGTACAGTGGTATTACAATGTAATAACTGTTTACAATGACTGTTGGTATAAATGCACAGTGTATATTAAAGTGTTACACCAAACATCCTCAGCAGCATACCTGTATGTCAGGCGATGTGCGAGGTGCAGCACGTTGCCAGGTAAACCCCATGGCTCATTTACGCCACATAGATAGTTACGGATGTTATAGGCTGTGTGCTGTTTTGTGTGTTTGCAAAGAAGTTATGTATTGATATTCATAGACTATCACTGTCCAACAAGAACATAACGGCATAATAATCATAGAGCTATAATTGATGATGATGTTGTTGATGATGATGTTGTTGTTGATGATGATGTTGTTGATGATGATGATGTTGTTGTTGTTGATGATGATGTTGTTGATGATGTTGTTGTTGTTGATGATGTTGTTGTTGTTGATGATGATGTTGTTGATGATGTTGTTGTTGTTGTTGATGATGATGTTGTTGATGATGATGTTGTTGTTGTTGTTGATGATGTTGTTGTTGTTGATGATGATGATGATGATGTTGTTGATGATGATGATGATGTTGTTGTTGTTGTTGATGATGTTGTTGTTGTTGATGATGTTGTTGTTGTTGATGATGATGTTGTTGATGATGATGATGATGTTGTTGTTGTTGATGATGATGTTGTTGTTGATGATGATGTTGTTGATGATGATGATGATGTTGTTGATGATGATGTTGTTGTTGTTGATGATGTTGTTGTTGTTGATGATGATGATGATGTTGTTGATGATGATGATGATGTTGTTGTTGTTGATGATGTTGTTGTTGTTGATGATGATGTTGTTGATGATGATGATGATGTTGTTGTTGTTGATGATGATGTTGTTGTTGATGATGATGTTGTTGTTGATGATGATGAGTGCATTATGAGACATACGTAAAGGCACTGTAAACAATAGAGGCACAGCCCCAAGGACCAAATTATGTTACAGTTATTCCAGATTATTCTAGAGAGTTTAATTGGTTAGTTTATTAAAACGCCACAATGGAATGAAGAAAGCTTATTATGGAACAAACATTTCAACGGTCACCACAGCAACAGTGAGGTGAAACATTAATTCAGTCTGTCACATTTTACAAAAACTGGTTTATGCAAGTCAGCAGAAACATAGCTCTTGTTTCACGAGGTAGCGTTTTTTTTTTGCAGGGCCTTACCATCAGTCTACTTGAGTACCAAGCAGAGACGCACCAGGTCCCATTTTTACAGTCTTTGATAGGACTTGGGCGGGGATTGAACTCCCAACCTGGCGGCAGACACTCTAACCACAAGGCCTGTCACGCCCTGACCTGAGAGAGACGTTTTGTTTCTCTATTTTGGTTAAGTCAGGGTGTGATTTGGGTGGGCATTCGAGATTTGTAGGTCTTTGTTCTATTTTATGTTTTCTATTTCTATGTTGTCAGGCTCTAGTTTTGTATTTCTATGTTGGGGTTTTGTTTGGGATGATCTCCAATTAGAGGCAGCTGGTCCTCGTTGTCTCTAATTGGAGATCATATTTAAGTAGTTTTTTTTTTTCCACCTGGGTTTGTGGGAGATTGTTTCTGAGTTAGTGTATGTTTTTACTCTGCGCACGGTTTGTTGTTTTTGTTTGTTCAGTTTATTGTGTATGTATTGCAAATTTTCACAGTGAAAATAAAATGTGGAACGACACACACGCTGTGCTTTGGTCCGCTCCTTCCTACAACAACCGTGACAATGCCACTGCGTTAGTGATAGATGCAACTAGGCTACAACGATACAATTCGTATGTTTTCCACCCTCAGCCTCCTGCAACACAGAGATGAAAATGCAATCAGTGCTAAAATTAGCTGAGACATTTAAATCCCTGTTTCCACTGACACTTCAAAATAGGGCCACATTCGAGCGGGTTTCACACCTGGTGCCAGATCGATTAGAATCCGGTCTAGTGGCGCCGTTACTATGCAGCCACCAAACTGATTGCTGCTGGATGCTGACACAAAGTTTAGCTAGCTTGTCTGGGCTTGTTTTTGTTAGCTATCACATGGACAAGCAGTACTGCAGTAGTCAAACATGACATGAATTACCACCATAGTTGTAGCCTTCATTCATTTTTACACTATACAATACATTTTTATGAGAACAGTTAGCTACAGATTTTTTTTTAGCTAGCAAATCAGAGTTGAAACAAGCTAACTAGCTAACGTGAGCTTGCAGGAATCTTTAGCTGACCAGGTGTTATTGAAAGCTAGCCAGCTATAACATATTGTAATGAAACAGCAGGCAGGGAGCAGGTTTCGAACCCTCGACCTTCAAGCCCGAAGTCCGGCGCGCTATCGACTGTGCTGCAAAAGCATGCTCGTCCGGCAGAGTCGATTTCCGCGCTTATAAACCCAGGGTCGTTACAATATCAAACATTTCCACTGGTTTCTTTGGTTAGCTAACTAGCTAATAGCCAATGCCATGGCAAGCAAGGTAGGGAATAAGGGTTGGGTTGCAACGGTTTACCCCAGCTAGCGAGCCTGTTATGCTAGCCCCGACGCTAACCATTTAGCTAGCTAGATAACGTCAGCAAGCTAAAGACATGGCTCTGAGTCTGGGTGGTAATGGCAGGAGTATGGGGTAACGTTAGTTGCAGCATGGTGAGGGTAAATTAAATCTAGCTAGCTAGTTAGCAACATTAGTGTCTCTATTATAAATAGAGAGTAGGAATGAGAGGAATCCTGGGTCCTTTCAAAAGCTATTGCCACATTGATTACAAGTTGAAGTAAACATAGCGAAGCCTGGACTGATACCAATTTCACCTGTTGTGCAGCTTGTAGGAAATGTAGGTTCCAGATGCTTCAGCATAGACAAAACACTGTATATTCATTAATGTTTATGGATTAAGTTTCTCTAACAGTTTTGTAATCTGTCTCTCACACATGCACAAACAAACACACACACACACACACACACACACACTGCTTTGGCTGTGTTGGATAACAACAGCTACAGTAGCCTACGGATTATACTTGTGTAGTGTACCAAACCACAATAGGGTGTAAATAAGCAATGGAGAAAGAAGAATAACTAGGTAAGGGGTTTTGAATCATAAAATGCACACAGAGTTCATGGGTTCAAGTATAAGGTTATTGTTATCTCTGATTGGATGGGCAGAATCATAGATACAGATACTCTCTGGCAACCGAACTGATAGAACAAACGACCAGCCGGTTTGGGTAGCGACCATAGATTTGTGTCGGGACTATATCTCGTGGAAGGATGAAATAGTATTAATAAATTCATTTAAAAAAAAAAAAAATATGTCAATCATTATTTGAATATGTTGGTAACCTGTTGTATAAAAGTGATAATGCCCTCATAGCCGTTGTTTTCAGGATATATTGGCACGGTTTCAATCTTCTCTGGCCTAACATCCGTGCCAATGTAACAGTATAGCTTCCGTCCCTTTCCTCGCCCAAACCTGGGCTTGAACCAGGGACCCTTTGCACACATCAACAACTGACACCCACGAAGCATCGTTACCCATCGCGCCACAAAAGCCACGGGCCCTTGCAGAGCAAGGGGAACAACTACTTCAAGGTCTCAGAGCGAGGGACGTCACCGATTGAAACACTATTAGCGCGCACCACCACTAACTAACTAGCCATTTCACATCGGTTACACCAATATATCCTACTAACACCGGTTTCTCAGGCATTATTACTTAAATATCTCTCTTTGTAACATCCTCACCTGTATCTCCTATAGAACTGACCCTGAGTGGTGATTGTTTTGATATGACAGAGCAAATTATACAGTAATATCAGACTGTTGTGTATGTTTAAATGATTACAGAGATTGTGAGTGGGATAGAGTGGGAGAGAAGTTAAGTTTAATTTGATAACAAATTACATTTCAGAGATTTAGCAGATGCTCTTATCCAGAGCGACTTACAGTAGTAAATGCATACATTTCATTTCATGCATTTAAAAAAAGTTATTTTTTCTTTTTTTTTTACTGGCCCCCTGTGGGAATCGAACCCTGGCGTTGCACACACCATGCTCTACCAACTGAGCCACAGGGAAGACAAATGTGTAGTAAGCCGTTTCTTAGACGACTATCAGTCCTCTTTAGAAGAAGTGTCAGTCAGACAATCTCATGGTACACTGTATATCAGGGGTTCACAAACTTTTTTTTTTTTTAACTCGGGGGGGCCCCCTTTCCAGCATTGGGAAACATCTCATTTTCTATCGGCACAAACACTGTTCATCACAAACTGTTCACACCCCTCTTGTTGGAGAGAATTTTGCTGGTTTAAAGCTTATTTCCTGCAATTCTACACATTTTGTCATGGGGTGCAAAGAAATTTTAGCAGTTTTAAAGCATTTTTTGTTGTTGCAATTCTCTATGTCGAATTGCAATGTGTATTCAAGTGATATTTGAGTGACAAAAGAATTACAACAATATATATAGGCTTAAAAACCTAAATAAAAAAGCGTTTTACCTTTATTTAACTAGTCAAGTCAAAATTCTTATTTACAATGACGGACTACATCTGCAAAACCTGGACGACGCTGGGCGTTGACCTGTGGGACTCCCAATCACGGCCGGTTGTGACACAGCCCGGATTCAAACCAGGGTGTCTGTAGTGAAAGCTGTCACACTGAGACACAGTGCCTTAGACCGCTGCTCCACTTGGGAGAGACATGGGCTCGTTGATCTGGACATTTCTGACAAGTTATAAATAGCTCTCTAAGTTATGTGATGACTAACAGGACAAGAGGCACCGATGATGCACTATCCAAAAGGTCGAAAGGTCAATACCCACTTTAGAAAGGTTACAAAGGTCAGTCCTAGTAACCCTGGAAGTTAAGCGTAGTTACTACAGTGATAAATACAGGTGCACCTTGTGCTGGGGATAAATACCATATCTCAGGGGTAGGCAACTAGATTCAGCCGCGGGCTGATTTTTAGTGGATGGTCGGTGGGCGAAACATAATTACACTGAACAAATATATAAATGCAACATGTAAAGTGTTGATCTCATGTTTCACGAGCTGAAATAAAAGACCCAGAAATGTTCCATACCCACAAAAAAGCAAATTTCTCTCAAATATTTTGCTCAAATTTGTTTACATCCCTGTTAGTGAGCATTTTTCCTTTGCCAAGATAATCCACCTGACAGATGTGGCATATCAAGAAGCTGATTAAACAGCATGGTCATTACACAGGTGCACCTTGTGCTGGGGGACAATAAAAGACCACTCTAAAATGTGCAGTTTTATCACACAACACAATGCCACAGATGTCTTAAGTTTTGACAGAGTGTGCAATTGGCATGCTGACTGCCATAAGCCGCCTCCAACATAGTTTCAGAGAATTTATCAGGACGTTCAACTGGCCTCACAACCGCACACCACATGTATGGCATCGTGTATGGCGTCGTGTATGGCGTCATAGGAGGTTACTGAGGGGAGAACGGCTCATAAGGATGTCCAGGACGGGGCAGAATGGAATGGTTTCCATGTGTTTGATGTATTTGTTTCCGTTCAACTAATTCTGCTCCAGTCATTACCACGAGCCAGTCCTCCCAAATTAAGGTGCCACCAACCTCCTGTGGTCGCGATCGGTTTGCTGATGTCAACGTTGTGAACAGAGTGCCCCATGGTGGAGGTGGGGTTATGGTATGGGCCCCATGGTGGAGGTGGGGTTATGGTATGGGCCCCATGGTGGAGGTGGAGTTATGGTATGGGCCCCATGGTGGAGGTGGGGTTATGGTATGTGCCCCATGGTGGAGGTGGGGTTATGGTATGGGCCCCATGGTGGAGGTGGGGTTATGGTATGGGCCCCATGGTGGAGGTGGGGTTATGGTATGGGCCCCATGGTGGAGGTGGGGTTATGGTATGGGCCCCATGGTGGAGGTGGGGTTATGGTATGGGCCCCATGGTGGAGGTGGGGTTATGGTATGGGCCCCATGGTGGAGGTGGGGTTATGGTATGGGTCCCATGGTGGAGGTGGGGTTATGGTGTGGTCAGGAATAAGCTACGGATAACGAACACAATTGAATTTTATCAATGGCAATTTGAATGCACAGAGATTCAGTGATGAGATCCTGAGGACCAATGTCGTGCCATTCATCCGCCGCCATCACCTCATGTTTCAGCACGATAATGCACAGCCACACGTCATAAGGATCTGTACACAATTCCTGGAAGCATTTCCCAGTTCTTCCATGGCCTGAATACTCACCAGACGTCACCCATTGAGCATGTTTGGGATGCTCTGGATCGATGTGTATGACAGCATGTTCCAGTAACTGCCAATATCCAGCAACTTCACACAGTCATTGAAGAGGAGTGGGACAACATTCCACAGGCCACAATCAGCAGCCTGATCAACTCTATGTGAAGGAGATGTGTCACGCTGCATGAGGCAAATGGTGGTAACAGCAGATACTAACTGGTTTTCTGATCCACACCCCTACCTTTTTAAAGGTATCTGTGACCAACAGATGCATATGAGTATTCCCAGTCATGTGAAATACATAAATTAGGGCCTAATGAATTTATTTCAACTTGGCATCTGACCGTAAGGCGCTACAGAGGGTAGTGTGTACAGCCCAGTACATCACTGGGACCAAGCTTCCTGCCATCCAGAACCTATATACTAGACGGTGCTAGAGGAAGGCCCAAAAAATTGTAAAAGACTCCTGTCACCCAAGTCATAGACTGTTTTTCTCTGCTACCGTACAGCAAGTGGTAACGGAGCTCCAAGTCTAGGTCCAAAAGGTTCCTTAACAGCTTCTACCCCCAAGCCATAAGACTGCTGAACAGGTAATCAAATGAATACCCAGAGTGTTTACATTGACCCCCGCCCCCCCCCCTTTGTTTTTACACTGCTGCTACTCGCTGTTTATTATCTATGCATAGTTACTTTACCCCTGCCTACATGTACAAATGACCTCAACTAACCTGTACCCCAGCACACTTACTTGGTACCGGTACACCCTGTATATAGCCTCCACATTGACTCTGTACCGTAACACCCTGTATATAGTCTCCACATTGACTCTGTACCGGTACCCCCTGTATATAGCCTCCACATTGACTCTGTACCGTAACACCCTGTATATAGCCTCCACATTGACTCTGTACCGGTACCCCTTGTATATAGCCTCCACATTGACTCTGTACCGGTACCCCCTGTATATAGCCTCCACATTGACTCTGTACCGGTACCCCCTGTATATAGCCTCCACATTGACTCTGTACCGTAACACCCTGTATATAGCCTCCACATTGACTCTGTACCGTAACACCCTGTATATAACCTCCACAATGACTCTGTACCGTAACACCCTGTATATAGCCTCCACATTGACTCTGTACCGTAACACCCTGTATATAGCCTCCACATTGACTCTGTACCGTAACACCCTGTATATAGCCTCCACACTGACTCTGTACCGGTACCCCCTGTATATAGCCTCCACATTGACTCTGTATCGGTACCCCCTGTATATAGCCTCCACACTGACTCTGTACCTTAACACCCTGTATATAGCCTCCACATTGACTCTGTACCGGTACCCCCTGGATATAGCCTCCACATTGACTCTGTACCGTAACACCCTGTATATAGCCTCCACATTGACTCTGTACCGTAACACCCTGTATATAACCTCCACATTGACTCTGTACCGTAACACCCTGTATATAGCCTCCACATTGACTCTGTACCGTAACACCCTGTATATAGCCTCCACATTGACTCTGTACCGTAACACCCTGTATATAGCCTCCACACTGACTCTGTACCGGTACCCCCTGTATATAGCCTCCACACTGACTCTGTACCGTAACACCCTGTATATAGCCTCCACATTGACTCTGTACCGGTACCCCCTGTATATAGCCTCCACATTGACTCTGTACCGTAACACCCTGTATATAGCCTCCACATTGACTCTGTACCGGTACCCCCTGTATATAGCCTCCACATTGACTCTGTACCGTAACACCCTGTATATAGCCTCCACATTGACTCTGTACTGTAACACCCTGTATATAGTCTCCACATTGACTCTGTACCGTAACACCCTGTATATAGCCTCCACATTGACTCTGTACCAGTACCCCCTGTATATAGCCTCCACATTGACTCTGTACCGTAACACCCTGTATATAGCCTCCTCATTGACTCTGTACCGTAACACCCTGTATATAGTCTCCACATTGACTCAGTACCGTAACACCCTGTATATAGCCTCCACATTGACTCTGTACCGGTACCCCCTGTATATAGCCTCCACATTGACTCTGTACCGTAACACCCTGTATATAGCCTCCTCATTGACTCTGTACCGTAACACCCTGTATATAGTCTCCACATTGACTCAGTACCGTAACACCCTGTATATAGCCTCCACATTGACTCTGTACCGGTACCCCCTGTATATAGCCTCCACATTGACTCTGTACCGGTACCCCCCTGTATATAGCCTCCACATTGACTCTGTACCGGTACCCCCTGTATATAGCCTCCACATTGACTCTGTACCGTAACACCCTGTATATAGCCTCCACATTGACTCTGTACCGTAACACCCTGTATATAGTCTCCACATTGACTCTGTACCGTAACACCCTGTATATAGCCTCCACATTGACTCTGTACCGGTACCCCCTGTATATAGCCTCCACATTGACTCTGTACCGTAACACCCTGTATATAGCCTCCACATTGACTCTGTACCGTAACACCCTGTATATAGTCTCCACATTGACTCAGTACCGTAACACCCTGTATATAGCCTCCACATTGACTCTGTACCGTAACACCCTGTATATAGTCTCCACATTGACTCAGTACCGTAACACCCTGTATATAGCCTCCACATTGACTCTGTACCGTAATACCCTGTATATAGCCTCCACATTGACTCTGTACCGTAACACCCTGTATATAGCCTCCACATTGACTCTGTTCCGGTACCCCCCTGTATATAGCCTCCACATTGACTCTGTACCGGTACCCTCTGTATATAGCCTCCACATTGACTCTGTACCGTAACACCCTGTATATAGCCTCCACATTGACTCTGTACCGGTACCCCCTGTATATAGCCTCCACATTGACTCTGTACCGTAACACCCTGTATATAGCCTCCACATTGACTCTGTACCGTAACACCCTGTATATAGCCTCCACATTGACTCTGTACCGTAACCCCCTGTATATAGCCTCCACATTGACTCTGTACCGTAACACCCTGTATATAGCCTCCACTTTGACTCTGTACCGTAACACCCTGTATATAGCCTCCACATTGACTCTGTACCGTAACACCCTGTATATAGCCTCCACATTGACTCTGTACCATAACCTCCTGTATATAGCCTCCACATTGACTCTGTACCGTAACACCCTGTATATAGCCTCCACATTGACTCTGTACCATAACCTCCTGTATATAGCCTCCACATTGACTCTGTACCATAACCTCCTGTATATAGCCTCCACATTGACTCTGTACCGTAACACCCTGTATATAGCCTCCACATTGACTCTGTACCGTAACACCCTGTATATAGCCTCCACATTGACTCTGTACCGTAACACCCTGTATATAGCCTCCACATTGACTCTGTACCGTAACACCCTGTATATAGCCTCCACATTGACTCTGTACCATAACCTCCTGTATATAGCCTCCACATTGACTCTGTACCGTAACACCCTGTATATAGCCTCCACATTGACTCTGTACCGTAACACCCTGTATATAGCCTCCACATTGACTCTGTACCATAACCTCCTGTATATAGCCTCCACATTGACTCTGTACCATAACCTCCTGTATATAGCCTCCACATTGACTCTGTACCGTAACACCCTGTATATAGCCTCCACATTGACTCTGTACCGTAACACCCTGTATATAGCCTCCACATTGACTCTGTACCGTAACACCCTGTATATAGCCTCCACATTGACTCTGTACTGTAACACCCTGTATATAGCCTCCACATTGACTCTGTACCGGTACCCCCTGTATATAGCCTCCACATTGACTCTGTACTGTAACACCCTGTATATAGCCTCCACATTGACTCTGTACCGGTAGCCCCTGTATATAGCCTCCACATTGACTCTGTACCATAACCTCCTGTATATAGCCTCCACATTGACTCTGTACCGTAACACCCTGTATATAGCCTCCACATTGACTCTGTACCGTAACACCCTGTATATAGCCTCCACATTGACTCTGTACCGTAACACCCTGTATATAGCCTCCACATTGACTCTGTACCGTAACACCCTGTATATAGCCTCCACATTGACTTTGTACCATAACCTCCTGTATATAGCCTCCACATTGACTCTGTACCGTAACACCCTGTATATAGCCTCCACATTGACTCTGTACCGTAACACCCTGTATATAGCCTCCACATTGACTCTGTACCGTAACACCCTGTATATAGCCTCCACATTGACTCTTTACCGTAACACCCTGTATATAGCCTCCACATTGACTCTGTACCGTAACACCCTGTATATAGCCTCCACATTGACTCTGTACCGGTACCACCTGTATATAGCCTCCACATTGACTCTGTACCGTAACACCCTGTATATAGCCTCCACATTGACTCTGTACCGTAATACCCTGTATATAGCCTCCACATTGACTCTGTACCGTAATACCCTGTATATAACCTCGTTATTGTTATTTAATTTTCTTGTGTTACTTTTTGATTTTTTTTTAAACTTTAGTTTATTTAGTAAATATTTAGTAAATATTTTCTTGCTCACAGGTAAAACTGAAGAAATGCAGAATTGTAATCACAAAAAATGACTAATCACTCATTTTAAAGACATAACAGATGTTATAAATAGAATTCAGCCTACGTTGGACAAACAAAAAGACAATTAAAACAACGCATAGCTGAACACCGCAGCTCAATCAGGTGTAAGAACATTGACTGTCCAGTAGCAGCTCACTCTGTTGAAGCCAATCTCCTCTCTTAAATACGCAGGCATTGAGCATGTTGCTCTACCAAGGAGAGGAGGTAAACATGGAGATCCTACTACTCCAAAGAGAGGCTTAATGGATATCCTGTCTAAAAACATTGACCCCTAGTGGTCTGAATATTGACTTTAATCTCAGGCCCTTCTTATGAACAATTCTTTATTTTATGAACAAGTCTTATAAATTGATATATTCTTTCTACAGCTTATCAGCGTACACCTAATATGTTCCCCCTGTAGATGACGCTCATTATGCATTAAGGTTGAACCAAAAGATTACATGTAACAAATATGCAATGAAATACAAAACAAATAAACATGTGAAATTGAATTAAATAATATGCTAATATTATGTACAATATTCAATTATGTTTCTATATGATAACAATATCCTAATATATTCAATATGCACAAACTATTGTTTTAACAGTTTCACTAAATTATTCTAATTAACTTAATCATAATGACACACCCCTCACTATTGTCATTGGTCAAATCAAATTTATTTGTCACATACACATGGTTAGCAGGTGTTAATGCGAGTGTAGCGAAATGCTTGTGCTTCTAGTTCCGACCATGCAGTAATATCTAACAAGTAATCTACCAAGGACCATTTACACTAATTGCACTGTTTTGTCTACATAACCTGGTTCAAGTCTTCATGACATCACCCTGAAGACAGCACAGTGATGCCGAAACGTTGGTAAATACCCAATAAATTACTGGGAGTTTATATATGGAGTGTGGGACTATTTTTATTATGATAGTTTATAAATAGAATACAGGACAGTTAAAACTTTGCAGGACATTTTTTTCATGATGGGAACTGAAAAATGTGATTGTTGGGGGGGGGGGAATAGTTGTTGTACAGTCTGACAGAATGTGGCTCATACGGGCAATGATACAGAACTATTTCTGTCTGCTTCTTTGGAGCCTGGTTGTTTACTGCAGCCTGCTCTGGTTTTACTCTGTAATGGTGGGAGCTGTGGTTGGACGGCTACACCTCTGGAGATTATCCTCGGGGCCCTCCTCTGCACCCTGTCCAGTTGGGCCTGCTGCTTTTTGTTACATCCAACTAACAGCACTCCACCGTATTCCAGACAAGGCCTGACCATCCAACTAACAGCACTCCACCGTATTCCAGACAAGGCCTGACCATCCAACTAACAGCACTCCACCGTATTCCAGACAAGGCCTGACCAACCAACTAACAGCACTCCACCGTATTCCAGACAAGGCCTGACCATCCAACTAACAGCACTCCACCGTATTCCAGACAAGGCCTGACCAGTGTAGTGTATACTGTGACCCGGTTCTTCAGTTGGTATGCCATTTCTGTCAAGAACGTTTTGAGGCCTTCCTCACTGACTGCTCCACAGGTGTCACCGCTGAGGTTAGGATCAAGATGAAAACCAAGATACTTAGTTGTTGTTACCACTGGTACTTCCTGTCCTCCTAGGATTAGTGTTGCAGGTTGATGTGGTGTGAATGGTGAGGTTAGAGTCTAGATGAAAACCAAGATACACTAGTTCGTTTTTGGTAGGACTGGTACTTCCTGTCCTTCTAGGATTAGTGTTGCAGGTTGATGTTGTGTGAATGATGAGGTTAAAGTCTAGATGAAAACCAAGATACTTAGTTGTTGTTACCACTGGTACTTCCTGTCCTCCTAAGAATAGTTTTGCAGGTTGATGTTGTGTGAATGATGAGGTTAGAATCTAGATGAAAACCAAGATACTTAGTTGTTGTTACCACTGGTACGTCCTGTCCTCCTAGGATTAGTGTTGCAGGTTGATGTGGTGTGAATGATGAGGTTAGAGTCTAGATGAAAAGGAGGGTCACTTGAAAAGCAACATTTAACATTTACATTTAAGTCATTTAGCAGACGCTCTTATCCAGAGCGACTTACAAATTGGTGGATTCACCTTATGATATCCAGTGGAACAACCACTTTACAATACTTTGCCACCGTGGCCTTTTTATTGCCTTTACCTCCCTTATCTCACCTCATTTGCTCACATTGTATATAGACTTGCTTTTGTACTGATTTATTGACTGTATGTTTGTTTTACTCCATGTGTAACTCTGTGTTGTTGTATGTTGTCGAACTGCTATGCTTTATCTTGACCAGGTCGTAGTTGTAAATGAGAACTTGTTCTCAACTAGCCTACCTGGTTAAATAAAGGTGATTTTTTTTAAAATAAAAATATTACATGCAGGTGCATGTGATTGGTGATCTGTGATTTGCGATACTGTACTGTGTGTGGTGTGTGTGTCTATCTGTATGGGGGCGGTAGGTAGCCTAGTGGTTAGAGCATTAGGCCAGTAACCAAAATGACTGTGGTACTGTGTGAACACTGCAACGACCTCCAGGTAAAATGAACATGAGATGTACCTCAACAGGTTGTGTGTTGTCATGGCAATGCCCCTAAAGACTCTGCCACCACCGGTGGAGTTTGCAAAGAAGAATCCCACAGACACTCATTCTGTGTCCCTCCTTCCTCCTCCCCTCTTTCACTCCCTCCTCCATTCTCGCTGTCTTGCAATACTTTCACCTATAAGCTAAAAAATAACAGTTTACATAGCAACTGTACTATCAACACTGACAAAGACAATTTTGATGCTCTAAACATAGGCTATTTATTTACAGTATTTGAACACCCACATGCATGTGACACTCACTCATATACACACACATGTAGACACACATTTGTATAGTCTTTGGTAATATAATTATTTCATTGCCTAATTACCGGTATATAATTATTTACTGTACTATTTTCTACACGGTCTGATGATTTTGTTGATTGAGTTACTTTCCTGGCTGCAGTACCAAAACAAACACATGGGCGCCCTGTCGCATTAAACCCACTTTAAAACTGACGTCATAGCCCTACGACATTTTCAAAATGGCGTAATCTGAAAGAAAACAATGTAGTGCTGAAAACTATAGTGGGAAACGAGAGGATTTTCGTTTCATTCACCGTACCGACAACTTTAAATCCTGCAACACTATGACGGTGTGCAACTTTTGGATGCAAGGCCGGTGTCGATATGGCGACAAGTGTTGGAATGAGCACCCAAAAGCAGGCGGTGGCGGCTACGGTGGAGATTACAACAGCCGTCCCCCTCAACAGGCCAACAGAGGCGGGGGAGGAGGTAATGACTTGTAGTAGTTAGTAGATAGTGTTTTTCTGCTATACTGTAGTTAGTCATGGGACGATTGAGAACGGAGCTCTGATTTTAGTTTTTTTTTTTTAACTGTTACTGATTCCACACAACGTATCGACGTTTGTGTCAAACTAACGCTTCAAACGCACCGATATTATCATTACGAAAAATAGTACGCAGCAATATCTGGATATGTGTGCAACAAAAGTTAAACATTCACTTCCTGCTACCAATTCTGTCAAGCCGTTTACGCATTCAGATTTACGCATACGTTCGATAAATCCCAACATATGCACCACACAGAACGATCTGTAACGCAAACGCAGCGTTTCATTGGAAGTGAATGTAATTCTGCTGTACCAACATGCAACGCACTGTCGGTGTGTTCTAAGTTTCGGACGTCACACTGTCATCTGACTATGGAATTATAACGATGACAAAGTGATGTGAGTTTGAATTTCGTGGTCGCACATTGAGATGTGTTTGCAAGTAAGATTAGCAAATGTGTAATTTAATTTTGCAAGTTTGTATCGTGTGTGAAAAATGTAACAGTTGCAAACTTGTAATTTTAAATTTACAGCTAATCATGGCTACCAAGACTACTTGCATTGCCGCCCCCCCCCCCCCCCCCACTCTGCTTCTACTGTGTTATTATCGATGCATAGTCACTTTAATAACTCTACCTACATGTACATATTACCTCAATTACCTCGACACTGGTGCCCCCGCACATTGACTCTGTACCGGTACCCCCTGTATATAGCCTCCACATTGACTCTGTACCGGTACCCCCCTGTATATAGCCTCCACATTGACTCTGTACCGTAATACCCTGTATATAGCCTCCACATTGACTCTGTACCGGTACCCCCTGTATATAGCCTCCACATTGACTCTGTACCGGTACCTCCTGTATATAGCCTCCACATTGACTCTGTACCGGTACCCCCTGTATATAGCCTCCACATTGACTCTGTACCGGTACCCCCTGTATATAGCCTCCACATTGACTCTGTACCGGTACCCCCTGTATATAGCCTCCACATTGACTCTGTACCGGTACCCCCTGTATATAGCCTCCACATTGACTCTGTACCGGTACCCCCTGTATATAGCCCCGCTATTTTTATTAACAGCTTCTCTTTAATTATTTGTTATTCTTATCTCTTACCCTAATCCTGTTGAACAATCCAACCATTTTGTTAGTGTCATTGATATAAATGGGCAATTCATATACAATATCCAGTTCATAAGCATTGACTGTAATACCTCTAGGGTTCTGTGGTGGTCTGGTAGCATCCTGCTTTCTAGTGTTCTGACTCTCTCTACACCTGAAATGAAATAAGAAAAACAGGAATAACAATACGCCTAATCAGTCAGTAACTAGGCTAACACTCATGTCAAATGATACCCAACCAATACACCTAATCAGTCAGTAACTAGGCTAACACTCATGTCAAATGATACCCAACCAATACACCTAATCAGTCAGTAACTAGGCTAACACTCATGTCAAATGATACCCAACCAATACACCTAATCAGTCAGTAACTAGGCTAACACTCATGTCAAATGATACCCAACCAATACACCTAGTCAGTCAGTAACTAGGCTAACACTCATGTCAAATGATACCCAACCAATACACCTAATCAGTCAGTAACTAGGCTAACACTCATGTCAAATGATACCCAACCAATACACCTAATCAGTCAGTAACTAGGCTAACACTCATGTCAAATGATACCCAACCAATACACCTAGTCAGTCAGTAACTAGGCTAACACTCATGTCAAATGATACCCAACCAATACACCTAATCAGTCAGTAACTAGGCTAACACTCATGTCAAATGATACCCAACCAATACACCTAATCAGTCAGTAACTAGGCTAACACTCATGTCAAATGATACCCAACCAATACACCTAATCAGTCAGTAACTAGGCTAACACTCATGTCAAATGATACCCAACCAATACACCTAGTCAGTCAGTAACTAGGCTAACACTCATGTCAAATGATACCCAACCAATACACCTAATCAGTCAGTAACTAGGCTAACACTCATGTCAAATGATACCCAACCAATACACCTAATCAGTCAGTAACTAGGCTAACACTCATGTCAAATGATACCCAACCAATACACCTAGTCAGTCAGTAACTAGGCTAACACTCATGTCAAATGATACCCAACCAATACACCTAATCAGTCAGTAACTAGGCTAACACTCATGTCAAATGATACCCAACCAATACACCTAATCAGTCAGTAACTAGGCTAACACTCATGTCAAATGATACCCAACCAATACACCTAATCAGTCAGTAACTAGGCTAACACTCATGTCAAATGATACCCAACCAATACACCTAATCAGTCAGTAACTAGGCTAACACTCATGTCAAATGATACCCAACCAATACACCTAATCAGTCAGTAACTAGGCTAACACTCATGTCAAATGATACCCAACCAATACACCTAATCAGTCAGTAACTAGGCTAACACTCATGTCAAATGATACCCAACCAATACACCTAATCAGTCAGTAACTAGGCTAACACTCATGTCAAATGATACCCAACCAATACACCTAGTCAGTCAGTAACTAGGCTAACACTCATGTCAAATGATACCCAACCAATACACCTAGTCAGTCAGTAACTAGGCTAACACTCATGTCAAATGATACCCAACCAATACACCTAATCAGTCAGTAACTAGGCTAACACTCATGTCAAATGATACCCAACCAATACGCCTAGTCAGTCAGTAACTAGGCTAACACTCATGTCAAATGATACCCAACCAATACACCTAGTCAGTCAGTAACTAGGCTAACACTCATGTCAAATGATACCCAACCAATACACCTAGTCAGTCAGTAACTAGGCTAACACTCATGTCAAATGATACCCAACCAATACACCTAATCAGTCAGTAACTAGGCTAACACTCATGTCAAATGATACCCAACCAATACACCTAATCAGTCAGTAACTAGGCTAACACTCATGTCAAATGATACCCAACCAATACACCTAATCAGTCAGTAACTAGGCTAACACTCATGTCAAATGATACCCAACCAATACACCTAATCAGTCAGTAACTAGGCTAACACTCATGTCAAATGATACCCAATCAATACACCTAATCAGTCAGTAACTAGGCTAACACTCATGTCAAATGATACCCAACCAATACACCTAGTCAGTCAGTAACTAGGCTAACACTCATGTCAAATGATACCCAACCAATACACCTAGTCAGTCAGTAACTAGGCTAACACTCATGTCAAATGATACCCAACCAATACACCTAATCAGTCAGTAACTAGGCTAACACTCATGTCAAATGATACCCAACCAATACACCTAATCAGTCAGTAACTAGGCTAACACTCATGTCAAATGATACCCAACCAATACACCTAATCAGTCAGTAACTAGGCTAACACTCATGTCAAATGATACCCAACCAATACACCTAGTCAGTCAGTAACTAGGCTAACACTCATGTCAAATGATACCCAACCAATACACCTAGTCAGTCAGTAACTAGGCTAACACTCATGTCAAATGATACCCAACCAATACGCCTAATCAGTCAGTAACTAGGCTAACACTCATGTCAAATGATACCCAACCAATACGCCTAATCAGTCAGTAACTAGGCTAACACTCATGTCAAATGATACCCAACCAATACACCTAATCAGTCAGTAACTAGGCTAACACTCATGTCAAATGATACCCAACCAATACACCTAGTCAGTCAGTAACTAGGCTAACACTCATGTCAAATGATACCCAACCAATACACCTAATCAGTCAGTAACTAGGCTAACACTCATGTCAAATGATACCCAACCAATACACCTAATCAGTCAGTAACTAGGCTAACACTCATGTCAAATGATACCCAACCAATACACCTAGTCAGTCAGTAACTAGGCTAACACTCATGTCAAATGATACCCAACCAATACACCTAATCAGTCAGTAACTAGGCTAACACTCATGTCAAATGATACCCAACCAATACACCTAATCAGTCAGTAACTAGGCTAACACTCATGTCAAATGATACCCAACCAATACACCTAATCAGTCAGTAACTAGGCTAACACTCATGTGAAATGATACCCAATCAATACACCTAATCAGTCAGTAACTAGGCTAACACTCATGTCAAATGATACCCAACCAATACACCTAATCAGTCAGTAACTAGGCTAACACTCATGTGAAATGATACCCAACCAATACACCTAATCAGTCAGTAACTAGGCTAACACTCATGTGAAATGATACCCAATCAATATACCTAGTAGTGTTTATCTCTGACTCTGGGGTCTGTTGCTATGTCTCTTCTCATGGAGGCTTCCCTGTTCAGAGGAAACATGAAGCATTTTGTTGAGGAGCTGTATTTACTATGCTCTCTTCCGGGACAATGTGGATCAACCGGTTGTTCCAATGCAACAATTGTTTACTGGCAGAGGACTATAGAGAAGAAGTGGCTACTCTTAGCAAGGCTGTCTGACGCACCGGCTCCTCCGTCAGCCACAATGGGTTTTGCGGCTCAAGCCGTTATCGTCAGCTCTATGGCAAGAAACATCTTGGTTCGGTTACAGGGCATTAGGCTACTTCCTATTGTTTTACACCAGAACAAGGGGGCTGTGGTAATCCATGTGGGATCGATACTGAACAAAAATATAAACGCAACATGTAAAGTGTTGGTCCCATGTTTCATGAGCTGAAATAAAAGATCCCAGAAATGTTCCATATGGACAAAAAGCTTATTTCTCCAAAATTGTGTCCACAAATTTGTTTGTGATAATTTCTCCTTTGCCAAGGTAATCCATCCATCCACCTGACAAGTGTGTCATATCAAAAAGCTGATTTAAACGGCATGATCATTACGCAGGTGCACCTTGTGCTGGGGACAATAAAAGTCTATTTTAAAATGTGCCGTTTTGTCACAACACAATGCCACAGATGTCTCGAGGGAGTGTGCAATTGGGATGCTGACCGCAGGAATGTCCACCAGAGCTGTTACGAGAATTGAATGTTCATTTTTCTACCATAAGCCGCCTCCACGTCGGTTTAGAGAATTTGGCATTATGTCCAACCAGCCTCACAATCTCAGTCCACGTGTATGGCGTTATGTGGGCGAGCGGTTTGCTGATGTCACTGTTGTGAAAAGATTGCCCCATGATGACGTTTGGGTTATGGTATGGGCAGGTATAAGCTACAGACAACGAACACAATTGCATTTTATCGATGGCAATTTTGAATCGCATTTTTACTTGTGAATCCCTTTCTACAAATTTACAAAACTTTCTACAAGCTTACGAATATCTTGGTAACGTGACAACAATGACAGAACAATGTGCAGATTCAAAATTTGCAGCAGAATGTTCATAAATGGATTTGTAATCATTCTGATAATAAATAATGCTTGCAATTCTTGTTGAATGTATTCAAATGTCAAAAGTTCAAAAGTTTACGACCGTTAAATCTTTCACATATCATTATACAAGCTAGCGAATTTACACATTTGCGAATCATACTTGCGACCACAACATTCTAAAATAGAATCTCATGTAGTTCCGTCACCACCATAATTCCATAACTGACAGGAGCCGATCTCTGCTGGAAGCTTTAAAAAAAATTATCAAGATATTTATTTCACCTTCTGTGCAGGTGGACAGATCGCTCAATTTTTTTTGTAAAGTTTTCTTTGGAACACTGGCTACATTGTATTTCTAATCTTTTTAAATGATGAGTTTCGATTGGCTGTTCAGTTTTTTTAATTTTGATTTAACATCCTAAATCATGCAAGGGAGCCACCGTCTTTTGTAAATGTTTTGTTAGTTAAAAAAAAAAAAATATATATATATATATATATAGGTTGCTCATTTCAAAGCATAGATGGTTTCAAAGTAGCATTACCACGTTATCAATGACCTCCGAAGATTCATTTGATTATGTGCTTTTTCAAACCGTGTGTCGGGGGAAAAAAATGCGAGATCCCACTGATTTCGCTGTGGTGCCGGTGCTTTCTTTGATGCAAAGTTGCTTTCATACACCAACCTACAAATTTGCGATAAAAAAAAAAAATGTTTGCTATTTTATATTTTAAAAAAGTATATAATATGAAATTACATTTACATAAGTATTCAGACCCTTTACTCAGTAGTTTGTTAAAAACCTCTTAAGGATCCTTTTTTCTATTTTCACCTAAGAGGACATACCCACATCTAACTGCCTGTAGCTCAGGACCTGAAGCAAGGATATGCATATTATTGATATAATTTGAAAGGAAACACTGAAGTTTGTGGAAATTAATGTAGGAGAATATAACACATTAGATCTGGTAAAAGATAATACAAAAACAAAACATATTTTTTTGTACCGTCATCTTTGAAGTGCAAGAGAAGGGCCATAATGTATTATTCCAGCCCAGGTGCAATTTAGATTTTGGCCACTAGATGGCAGCAGTGGATGTGCAAGGTTTTAGACTGATCCGATGAACCATTCCATTTCCGTTCAGATTTTGTATCAAGACTGACCAAATGTGCCTAATTGGTTTATTGATACTTTTCAAATTCATAATTGTGTACTCTCCTCAAACAATAGCATGGTATTCTTTCACTGTAATAGCTACTGTAAATTGGACTAACTAATTGGATTAACAAGAATTTAAGCTTTCTTCCCAAACCAAATATGTCTATGTCTTGGGAAATGTTCTTGTTACTTACACCCTCATGTGGGCTTGAAGGCACACTGTGTGTTGTGAAATCTGTGAATGTATTGTAATGTTTTAAATTTGTATAAACAGCTTTAATTTTGCTGGACCCCAGGAAGAGTGGCTGCTGCATTGGCAGCAGCTAATAGGGATCTATAATAAATACAAATCGCATTAGCCAACGTTAGCTCAACCGTCCCGCAGGGGATCCACCGATCCTGTAGAGGTTTTAAAGAACCTTTGGCAGCGATTACAGCCTTGAGTCTTCTTGGGTATGACGCTACAAGCTGGACACCTGTATTTGAGGAATTTCTCTCATTCTCTGTAGATACAATCAAGGTCTTTCAGGTTGGACGGGGAGCTTTGCTGCACAGCTATTTTCAGGTCTCTCCAGAGATGTTAGATCGGGTTAAAGTCCGGGCTCTGGCTGGGCCACTCAAGGACATTCAGAGATTTCTCCCAAAGCCACTCCTGCATTGTCTTGGCTGTGTGCTTAGGGTCGTTGTCCTGCTGGGGGGTTAACCTTCGCCCCAGTCTGAGGTTCTGAGCGCTCTGGAGCAGGTTTTCATCAAGGATCTCTCTGTACTTTGCTCTGGTCATCTTTCCCTCGATCCTGACTAGTCTCCCAGTCCCATCCCCACAGCATGATGCTGCCACCACCATGCTTCCCCATAAGGATGGTGCCATGTTTCCTCCAGATGTGACATTTGGCATTCAGGCCAAAGAGTTCAATCTTGGTTTCATCAGATCAGAGAATCTTCTTTCTCATGGTCTGAGAGACTTTAGTTGCCTTTTGGCAAACTCTAAGCAGGCTGTCATGTGCCTCTTACCGAGGAGTGGCTTCCGTCTGGCCACTCTACCATAAACGCCTGATTTGGTGGAGTGCTGCCGAGATGGTTGTCCTTCTGGAAGGCACAATCCAGTCTCGAGCTCTATGGACAATTACTTTGACCTCATGGCTTGGTTTTTGCTCTGACATGCACTGTCAACTGTGGGATCTTTTATATAGACAGGCGTGTGCCTTTCCAAATCATGTCCAATCAATTTAATTTACCACAGGTGGACTCCAATCAAGTTGTAGAAACATCTCAAGGATGATCAATGGAAACAGGATGCACCTGAGCTCAATTTCGAGTCTCATAGCAAAGGGTCTGAATACTTATGTAAATAAGGTATTTCTGTTTTTATTTTTAATACATTAGCAAAAATGTCTTAACCTGTTTTGACTTTGTCATTATGGGGTATTGTGTATAGATTACTGAGGATTTTAAAAAATGTAATCCATTTTAGAATAAGGCTGTAACGTAACAAACAGTGGGAAAAGTCAAGGGGTCTGAATACTTTCCAATGGCACTGTATAAACATCAAACATGCTGATATTTATTCCTGACCAGTAAATGTCTCTTAATGTGCACTGTGTTAAAAGCTCAGCGTATTGAACTGCTTTCGGCACAATTTGGTGAAATCCCCAAAGGGTTCAGAAAGCCTGTGTTTTTTTTCCCATCACTAGCTATAGCCAACTCATCACTGTAGCTAATAACCACAACCTCCGCTACAACAGGTTTGTTTGTTTGTTTGTTTACATCTTAGCCTAGCTAGCTACTTCTCTCTCTAGTAGTTTCTGCTTGATTCCTCCGTTCCAAAATGTTACGGGCGTGAGATAAGAGAGTGGTTATGACCTATTTGCATCAGTGATTATTAGGCCCATTCACAGGGTTGCACCGTCTTTTGAATTTCGGAATGGGAGGGGTTATTTTGTCTGGTCAGATTGCAGAGGAGGGAGTGTTGACTCCCCCCCCCCAGAACCAATTCCAGTAGCTGGTCAGAACCTTTGGGCAGGGTTTGGCCCTGGGCTGTAAACCTTCGGGCAGGGTATGGCCCTGGGCTGTAAACCTTCGGGCAGGGTATGGCCCTGGGCTGTAAACCTTCGGGCAGGGTATGGCCCTGGGCTGTAAACCTTCGGGCAGGGTATGGCCCTGGGCTGTAAACCTTCGGGCAGGGTTTGGCCCTGGGCTGTAAACCTTCGGGCAGGGTTTGGCCCTGGGCTGTAAACCTTCGGGCAGGGTATGGCCCTGGGCTGTAAACCTTCGGGCAGGGTTTGGCCCTGGGCTGTAAACCTTCGGGCAGGGTTTGGCCCTGGGCTGTAAACCTTCGGGCAGGGTTTGGCCCTGGGCTGTAAACCTTCGGGCAGGGTTTGGCCCTGGGCTGTAAACCTTCGGGCAGGGTATGGCCCTGGGCTGTAAACCTTTGGGCAGGGTATGGCCCTGGGCTGTAAACCTTCGGGCAGGGTATGGCCCTGGGCTGTAAACCTTCGGGCAGGGTATGGCCCTGGGCTGTAAACCTTCGGGCAGGGTATGGCCCTGGGCTGTAAACCTTCGGGCAGGGTATGGCCCTGGGCTGTAAACCTTCGGGCAGGGTATGGCCCTGGGCTGTAAACCTTCGGGCAGGGTATGGCCCTGGGCTGTAAACCTTCGGGCAGGGTATGGCCCTGGGCTGTAAACCTTCGGGCAGGGTATGGCCCTGGGCTGTAAACCTTCGGGAAGGGTATGGCCCTGGGCTGTAAACCTTCGGGCAGGGTATGGCCCTGGGCTGTAAACCTTCGGGCAGGGTTTGGCCCTGGGCTGTAAACCTTCGGGCAGGGTATGGCCCTGGGCTGTAAACCTTCGGGCAGGGTATGGCCCTGGGCTGTAAACTTTCGGCAAAGGTTCTGGCAAGTAAAACAACAAATTCGTTGGCTATAACAGAAACGAATGGGCTATTCAAGCTAATGAATTGAAAGTGGGTCATCATGTCATGTAGCCTAGAAACACATTTCTCCCATCCCAATATATCAAATCTATGAACGTCCTGTTTTCAGGGTTTGGGAACAGAGTGTGGGTGAACCCAGCTCAGAGGTCTGGAGGAGGAAACTACGTCCAGCCGTCATCCTTCTCCTCCCAGCAGGGTGGCAACAACTGGGGTCCAGGAGGAGGAGGAAGGGACAGCCAAGCCCAGAGCTCCAACTTCAGTTTCGCAGCCTCCTCTCCAAACCAAAACAGATTTTCTGCCTTAAACACTCAAAGCACCTTCGATAAAGGTGGAAGAGGAGAAGGGGAAGACAATGAAAAACACTTGTAAGTTTAGTGATTGCTTGGGTGGGAATAATTTTCTCAATGGGATTCAGAATTGATACACACACACCACACACATATATACATATACACACATGTATGTATGTATGCATGTATGTGTGTATATATATATATATATATATATATATATAATATATAAAATTCCCTGACAATGTAGTCTGTAAATGTAATGGCCAGTTATCAGAATCCCTTCTCTCCTCATCAGGGAGACCATCCAGAAAGATATGGAAATCTGGGAGACTTCAGGCCAATGGCTTTTCTCCTGTTACTCTGTCCTCAAAGCAACCATCTCAGGTAAGATCATTTTTATTTATTTTATTTCACCTTTATTTAACCTGGTAGGCTAGTTGAAAACAAGTTCTCATTTACAACTGTGACCTGGCCAAGATAAAGCAAAGCAGTTCGACACAAAGTCTATATACAGTGTGTGCAAATGTAGTAAGGCAATAAATAGGCCATAGTAGTGAAGTTATTACAATTTAGCAAATTAACATTGGAGTGATAGATGAGCAGATGGTGATGTGCAAGTAGAAATACTGGTGTGCAAAAGAGCAGAAAAGTAAATAAAAACAATATGGGGATGAGGTAGTTGGGTGGGCTATTTACAGATGGACTATGTACAGCTGCAGTGATCGGTAAGCTGCTCGCTCAGATAGCTGATGCTTAAAGTTAGTGAGGGAGATATGTTTCCAACTTCAGAGATTTTTGCAATTCGTTCCAGTCATTGGCAGCAGAGAACTGGAAGGAAAGGCGGCCAAAGGAGGTGTTGGCTTTGGGGGTGACCAGTGAGATATACCTGCTGGAGCTCGTGCTACGGGTGGGTGTTGTTATCGTGACCAGTGAGCTGAGATAAGGCGGGGCTTTACCTAGCAAAGACTTATAGATGGTCTAGCGACAAATATGTAGCGAGGGCCAGCCGACTAGAGCATACAGGTCGCAGTGGTGGGTAGTATATGGGGCTTTGGTGACAAAATGGATGGCACTGTGATAGACTGCATCCAGTTTGTTGAGTAGAGTATTGGAAGCTATTTTGTTAATTACATCGCCGAAGTCGAGGATTGGTAGGATAGTCAGTTTTACAAGGGTGTGTTTGGCGGCATGAGTGAAGGAGGCTTTGTTTGCGAAATAGGAAGCCGATTCTAGATTTAACTTTGGATTGGAGATGCTTAATGTGAGTCTGGAAGGAGAGTTTACAGTCTAACCAGACACCTAGGTATTTGTAGTTGTCCACATATTCTAAGTCAGAACCGTCCAGAGTAGTGATGCTAGGCGGGCGGGCGCGGACAGCGATTGGTTGAAGAGCATGCATTTAGTTTTACTAGCGTTTAAGAGCAATTGGAGGCCACGGAAGGAGAGTTATATGGCATTGAAGCTCATTTGGGGGTTAGTTAACACAGTGTCCAACAAAGGGCCAGATGTATACAGAATGGTGTCGTCTGCGTAGGGGTGGATCAGAGAATCACCAGCAGCAAGAGCGACATCGTTGATGTATACAGAGAAAAGAGTTGGCCCGAGAACTGAACCCTGTGGTACCCCCACAGAGACTGCCAGAGGTCCGGACAACAGAACCTCCGATTTGACACACTGAACTCTATCTGAGAAGTAGTTGGTGAACCAGGCGAGGCAGTCATTTGAGAAACCAAGGCTGTTGAGTCTGCCGATAAGAATACAGTGATTGACAGAGTCGAAAGCCTTGGCCAGGTCGATGAAGACGGCTGCACAGTACTGTCTTTTATCAATGGCGGAAATAGCTTAGCTTTGGTCTGTCCCACTATAGGATGGTTTGGTTAGGTCTTCACTGCCACACACTCCCACATGGGGCCATAGTACTCGCTCCAGCAGATATATTTCATTGGTCATCCCCAAAGCCAACACCTACTTTGGCCGTCTTTCCTTCCAGTTCTCTGCTGCCAATGACTGGAACGAATTGCAAAAATCGCTGAAGTTGGAGACTTATATCTCCCTCACTAACTTTAAGCATCAGCTATCTGAGCAGCTTACCGATCGCAGCAGCTGTACACTGCCCATCTGTAAATAGCCCATGCAACTACCGCACTCATCCCCATATTGTTTTTATTTACTTTTCTGCTCTTTTGCACACCAGTATTTCTACTTGCACATCATCATCTGCAGATCTATCACCAGTGTTAATTTGCTAAATTGCCTACCTGGTTAAATAAAGGTGAAATTAAATTGAATAAATAAAAACACATTTATTTAGTTAACCATTACCTCAGTTGGGATGGAAGGAACATCTTGGATAGATCTCGATGTAGTAGTAGGCTATATTAGATTGGCTGTGATGTTAACTCCAGTATATTGAATGGATGTGGACGGCATTGTCTTCTCCACTGTGCAGGGTTTACAGAGCTCTCTCCAGAGGAGCTGAGACTGGAGTACTACAACACCAAGCCATCAGGAGAGCTGCAGGGATATGTGAGGAGAATCACATGCATGTCCCTTTATCTGCATAAACACAGTATAACATGAAGCCATCTGCACTGGGATTCAATGTCATGAAGAATACTTTATTGATCCATATGAGACAGACATTTGTCTTCTGCTTTTAATCAACCGCTCTGATATACACACATTATGTAGGAGAGGCTGGAACACATGGAAGAGAGAGGTCACATTATGTATGAGAGGCTGGAGCAGAGGGGAGAGAGAGGTCACATTATGTAGGAGAGGCTGGAGCACATGGAAGAGAGAGGTCACATTATGTAGGAGAGGCTGGAACACATGGGGGAGAGAGGTCACATTATGTATGAGAGGCTGGAGCAGAGGGGAGAGAGAGGTCACATTATGTATGAGAGGCTGGAACACATGGGGGAGAGAGGTCACATTATGTAGGAGAGGCTGGAGCAGAGGGGAGAGAGAGGTTACACATTATGTAGGAGAGGCTGGAGCAGAGGGGAGAGAGAGGTTACACATTATGTAGGAGAGGCTGGAGCAGAGGGGAGAGAGAGGTCACATTATGTAGGAGAGCCTGGAGCACATGGAAGAGAGAGGTCACATTATGTAGGAGAGGCTGGAGCAGAGGAGAGAGAGAGAGGTCACACATTATGTAGGAGAGGCTGAGCAGCGGAGAGAGAGAGAGGTCACATTATGTAGGAGAGGCTGGAGCAGGGGGAGAGAGAGGTCACACTTATGTAGGAGAGGCTGGAGCAGAGGGGGGAGAGAGATCACACATTATCTAGGAGAGGCTGGGCAGAGGGGAGAGGGTACACATTATGTAGGAGAGGCTGGAGCAGAGGGGAGAGAGAGGTTACACATTATGTAGGAGAGGCTGGAGCACATGGGAGAGAGAGAGGTCACACATTATGTAGGAGAGGCTGGAGCAGAGGAGAGAGAGAGGTCACACATTATGTAGGAGAGGCTGGAGCAGAGGGGAGAGAGAGGTCACACATTATGTAGGAGAGGCTGGAGCAGAGGGGGGAGAGAGATCACACATTATCTAGGAGAGGCTGGAGCAGAGGGGAGAGAGAGGTTACACATTATGTAGGAGAGGCTGGAGCAGAGGAGGGGAGAGAGGTCACACATTATGTAGGAGAGGCTGGAGCAGAGGGGAGGGAGAGAGGTTACACACTATGTAGGAGAGGCTGGAGCAGAGAGGGGAGAGAGAGGTCACATTATGTAGGAGAGGCTGGAGCAGAGGGGAGAGAGAGAGGTCACATTATGTAGGAGAGCCTGGAGCAGAGGGAGAGAGAGAGGTCACATATTATGTAGGAGAGGCTGGAGCAGAGGGGAGAGAGAGGTCCACATTATGTAGGAGAGCCTGGAGCACATGGGAGAGAGAGGTCACACATTATGTAGGAGAGGCTGGAGCAGATGGAGAGAGAGAGAGGTCACACATTATGTAGGAGAGGCTGGAGCAGCGGAGAGAGAGAGAGGTCACATTATGTAGGAGAGGCTGGAGCAGAGGGGAGAGAGAGGTCACACATTATGTAGGAGAGGCTGGAGCAGAGGAGGGAGAGAGGTCACACATTATCTAGGAGAGGCTGGAGCAGAGGGGAGAGAGGTTACACATTATGTAGGAGAGGCTGGAGCAGAGGGGAGAGAGAGGTCACACATTATGTAGGAGAGGCTGGAGCACATGGGAGAGAGAGAGGTCACACATTATGTAGGAGAGGCTGGAGCAGAGGAGAGAGAGAGGTCACCATTATGTAGGAGAGGCTGGAGCAGAGGGGAGAGAGAGGTCACACATTATGTAGGAGAGGCTGGAGCAGAGGGGGAGAGAGAGGTCACACATTATCTAGGAGAGGCTGGAGCAGAGGGGAGAGAGAGGTCACACATTATGTAGGAGAGGCTGGAGCAGAGGAGGAGAGAGAGGTCACACATTATGTAGGAGAGGCTGGAGCAGAGAGGGAGAGAGTTCACACATTATGTAGGAGAGGCTGGAGCAGAGGGGAGAGAGAGGTCACACATTATGTAGGAGAGGCTGGAGCAGAGGGGAGAGAGAGAGGTCACATTATGTAGGAGAGGCTGGAGCAGAGGGGAGAGAGAGAGGTCACATATTATGTAGGAGAGGCTGGAGCAGAGGGGAGAGAGAGGTCACACATTATGTAGGAGAGGCTGGAGCAGAGGGGAGAGAGAGAGGTCACACATTATGTAGGAGAGGCTGGAGCAGAGAGGAGAGAGAGGTCACACATTATGTAGGAGAGGCTGGAGCACATGGGAGAGAGAGAGGTCACACATTATGTAGGAGAGGCTGGAGCAGAGGAGAGAGAGAGAGAGGTCACACATTATGTAGGAGAGGCTGGAGCAGAGGAGAGAGAGAGAGAGGTCACACATTATGTAGGAGAGGCTGGAGCAGAGGGGAGAGAGAGAGGTCACAGTATGTAGGAGAGGCTGGAGCACGATGGAGAGAGAGAGGTACACATTATGTAGGAGAGGCTGGATCAGAGGGGAGAGAGAGGTCACACATTATGTAGGAGAGGCTGGAGCAGAGGGGAGAGAGAGAGGTCACATTATGTAGGAGAGGCTGGAGCAGAGGAGAGAGAGAGAGAGGTCACATTATGTAGGAGAGGCTGGAGCAGAGGAGAGAGAGAGGTCACATTATGTAGGAGAGGCTGGAGCAGAGGGGAGAGAGAGGTCACACATTATGTAGGAGAGGCTGGAGCACGAGGGGAGAGAGAGGTCACACATTATGTAGGAGAGGCTGGAGCAGAGGGAGAGAGAGAGGTCACACATTATGTAGGAGAGGCTGGAGCAGAGGGGAGAGAGAGGTCACATTATGTAGGAGAGGCTGGAGCAGAGGGGAGAGAGGTCACACATTATGTAGGAGAGGCTGGAGCAGAGGGGAGAGAGAGGTCACACATTATGTAGGAGAGGCTGGAGCAGAGGGAGAGAGAGAGGTCACATTATGTAGGAGAGGCTGGAGCAGAGGGGAGAGAGAGAGGTCACATTATGTAGGAGAGGCTGGAGCATGCTCAGTGCAGCGCCCAATGAGAAGTTTAGGGGGTTAAGTTCCTTGTTCCCAACAGTGATTCCAACTTAAGGACAGTGATTCCACAGAGTATTACATTACATGTATATGTATGTGTGTCTTTTTTTACTGAGAAATGAATTTCAATCCGTACTGACAGCAGCCTTCCTTGTGTCTGTAGGCTAACATCATTAATCAGTACTGACAGCAGTCTTCCTTGTGTCTGTAGGCTAACATCATTAATCAGTACTGACAGCAGCCTTCCTTGTGTCTGTAGACTAACATCATTAATCAGTACTGACAGTAGTCTTCCTTGTGTCTGTAGACTAACATCATTAATCAGTACTGACAGTAGTCTTCCTTGTGTCTGTAGACTAACATCATTAATCAGTACTGACAGTAGTCTTCCTTGTGTCTGTAGACTAACATCATTAATCAGTACTGACAGCAGTCTTCCTTGTGTCTGTAGACTAACATCATTAATCAGTACTGACAGTAGTCTTCCTTGTGTCTGTAGACTAACATCATTAATCAGTACTGACAGTAGTCTTCCTTGTGTCTGTAGGCTAACATCATTAATCAGTACTGACAGCAGTCTTCCTTGTGTCTGTAGACTAACATCATTAATCAGTACTGACAGTAGTCTTCCTTGTGTCTGTAGACTAACATCATTAATCAGTACTGACAGTAGTCTTCCTTGTGTCTGTAGACTAACGTCATTAATCAGTACTGACAGCAGTCTTCCTTGTGTCTGTAGACTAACGTCATTAATCAGTACTGACAGCAGCCTTCCTTGTGTCTGTAGACTAACATCATTAATCAGTACTGACAGCAGTCTTCCTTGTGTCTGTAGACTAACATCATTAATCAGTACTGACAGTAGTCTTCCTTGTGTCTGTAGACTAACATCATTAATCAGTACTGACAGTAGTCTTCCTTGTGTCTGTAGACTAACATCATTAATCAGTACTGACAGCAGTCTTCCTTGTGTCTGTAGACTAACGTCATTAATCAGTACTGACAGCAGCCTTCCTTGTGTCTGTAGACTAACATCATTAATCAGTACTGACAGCAGCCTTCCTTGTGTCTGTAGACTAACGTCATTAATCAGTACTGACAGCAGTCTTCCTTGTGTCTGTAGACTAACATCATTAATCAGTACTGACAGTAGTCTTCCTTGTGTCTGTAGACTAACATCATTAATCAGTACTGACAGCAGTCTTCCTTGTGTCTGTAGACTAACATCATTAATCAGTACTGACAGTAGTCTTCCTTGTGTCGTGCTACGCCGCTGCAGCAGCCCCGGCGGGCCTCATCAGACTGCGCAGCCCCTGGCGTCAACGCCACATGGAGAAGCAGAGTCCAGGAGCTGAGGGCTATGAGCGGCAACACCAGAGTCGCTATGGTAACACACACACACACACACACACACACTACTTTCTGTAGTAATACGACAAGACAAATAGAAAGCCTTATCTGTACAAGGTGAGTAATACTCTCTCGTCTCTCCCAGCTTGCAGAGCTGGACAACCCAGCACCACAGGCAGCGTCTGGAGGTTTTGGGTCGACACCAGTGACCGGCTTTGGGTCCTCAGCACCATCTGGCTTTGGAACAGGTAAGATCTGCTGTAGCCTGTGTTCTTCATAGGAATACAATACAAATGGAATACAGACATGGAGACCCTCTGTAACTCCTATGTTGACAGGCTAAGACCCTCTGTTACTCCTATGTCGACTGGCTAAGACCCTCTGTAACTCCTATGTCGACTGGCTAAGACCCTCTGTAACTCCTATGTCGACTGGCTAAGACCCTCTGTAACTCCTAGGTCGACTGGCTAAGACCCTCTGTAACTCCTATGTCGACTGGCTAAGACCCTCTGTAACTCCTATGTCGACTGGCTAAGACCCTCTAACTCCTATGTCGACTGGCTAAGACCCTCTGTAACTCCTATGTCGACAGGCTAAGACCCTCTGTAACTCCTATGTCGACAGGCTAAGACCCTCTGTAACTCCTATGTCGACTGGCTAAGACCCTCTGTAACTCCTATGTCGACTGGCTAAGACCCTCGTAACTCCTATGTCGACAGGCTAAGACCCTCTGTAACTCCTATGTCGACAGGCTAAGACCCTCTGTAACTCCTATGTCAGTGGGACATGCAGTTGTCCTTTAAATATTTACTTGTGTTCCTAATCCTCTTCATTCCTGTGTTGAACATAAGGTTTCCATGAGATAGTGCCAATGTTTGTGCCTGAAACAAGGATAGTAGGATGATATAAACTCAGCAAAAAAAAATAAATGTCCCTTTTTCAGGACTTTGTCTTTCAAAGATAATTTGTAAAAATCCAAATAACTTCACAGATCTTCATTGTAAAGGGTTTAAACACTGTTTCCCCATTGCTTGTTCAATGAACCATAAACAATTAATGAACATGCACCTGTGGAACAGTCCGGTAGGCAATGAAGGTCACAGTTATGAAGACTTAGGACACTAAAGAGGCCTTTCTACTGACTCTGAAAAACACCAAAAGAAAGATGCCCAGGGTCCCTGCTCATCTGCGTGAACGTGCCTTAGGCATGCTGCAAGGAGGCATGAGGACTGCAGATGTGGCCAGGACAATAAACTGCAATGTCTGTACTGTGAGGCGCCTAAGACAGCGCTACAGGGAGACAGGACGAACAGCTGATCGTCCTCGCAGTGGCAGACCACGTGCAGCAACACCTGCACAGGATCGGTATATCTGAACGTCACACCTGCGGGACAGGTACAGGATGGCAACAACAACTGCCTGAGTTACACCAGGAACGCACAATCCCTCCATCAGTGCTTAGACTGTCCGCAATAGGCTGAGAGAGGCTGGACTGAGGGCTTGTAGGCCTGTTGTAAGGCAGGTCCTCACCAGACAACACAGGCAACAACGTCGCCTATGGGCACAAACCCACCGTCGCTGGACCAGACAGGACTGGAAAAAAGTGCTCTTCACTGACGAGTCGTGGTTTTGTCTCACCAGGGGTGATGGTCGGATTCACGTTTATCGTCGAAGGAATGAGTGTTACACCGAGGCCTGTACTCTGGAGCGGGATCGATTTGGAGGTGGAGGGTCCGTCATGGTCTGGGGCGGTGTGTCACAGCATCAATGGACTGAGCTTGTTGTCATTGCAGGCAATCTCAACGCTGTGCGTTACAGGGAAGACATCCTCCTCCCTCATGTGGTACCCTTCCTGCAGGCTCATCCTGACATGACCCTCCAGCATGACAATGCCACCAGCCATACTGCTCGTTCTGTGTGTGATATCCTGCAAGACAGGAATGTCAGTGTTCTGCCATGGCCAGCGAAGAGCCCAGATCTCAATCCCATTGAGCATGTCTGGGAATTGTTGGATCGGAGGGTGAGGGGAGGAGGAGATGCACTGCAGTACTTAATGCAGCTGGTGGCCACACCAGATACTGACTGTTACTTTTGATTTTGACCCCCACTTTGTTCAGGGACACATTATTCAATTTCTGTTAGTCACATGTCTGTGGAACTTGTTCAGTTTATGTCTCAGTTGTTGAATCTTATGTTCATACAAATATTTACACATGTTAAGTATGCTGAAAATAAACGCAGTTGACAGTGAGAGGACGTTTCTTTTTTTGCTGAGTTTATATATCTGGTACTTCTCTCAAACTGGACTCTTCCTCCTCTTTTCAGGTTTCGGAGTGCCGGCCCAGGCCCCAGTCCAGGACACCACAGGTGCTAGTAATTTCAGCTTTGCTGGACCAGGTGCAGCTTCTAGTTTCGGCAGTGCTGCGGCAGCCGTCCCACCAGCTACCACTGGGATTGGCTCTATGGCCACCACTGTTCCCACGGCAACAGGTTTCTCCTTTGCCACCCCTGCTGCCAACAAGGAGCCAACTACAGCCGGTTTCGGAGCTCCGACCACTGGTGGAGGAGGATTTGGAGGGAGTGTTTTCGGGAGTGCAGCGCCAGTGGCTACAAGTGGTTTTGGACAGGCGAGTGGAGGGTTTGGGGTTATGGCCCCAGCAGACAGTCTCTTCACCCCCCAGAGCCAGCTGAGTGAAGAGGAGCTGAAGGAGTTTGGAGGGAAGAGGTTCACCCTGGGACAGATACCACTAAACCCCCCCCCTGTTAATATGCTGGTGGTCTGATCCCACCACTAAACCCCCCCCCTGTTAATATGCTGGTGGTCTGATCCCACCACTAAACCCCCCCCCTGTTAATATGCTGGTGGTCTGATCCCACCACTAAACCCCCCCCCTGTTAATATGCTGGTGGTCTGATCCCACCACTAAACCCCCCCCCCTGTTAATATGCTGGTGGTCTGATCCCACCACTAAACCCCCCCCCTGTTAATATGCTGGTGGTCTGATCCCACCACTAAACCCCCCCCCCTGTTAATATGCTGGTGGTCTGATCCCACCACTCAAACCCCCCCTCTGTTAATATGCTGGTGGTCTGATCCCACCACTCAAACCCCCCTCTGTTAATATGCAGGTGGTCTGATCCCACCATGGACATCTGTAAAATGGCTTGTCTCCTTTCCTTTAACTGACCTGATGGAAAAGAGCTGGACTGAATATCTCTGAAGCCTTTTTTATGAGTAAAAAAAAAAAGCTTATTTACAGATGTAATCACTAATCTGACTAGTTTCTACTGGAGAAAATCTATCAAATGGATTCTGAATGATGTTACGTTTCAACCAAGATGTCGTTCTTGGTAATGGTGCCATGTCATTTGGTTGAAACGTTTCTTTTTAAAATAAAGGGGGCAACAGAATGTAAGACAGATAACACATGATGATAGTCAGACTACTGGTGGTCTGACTGTACCTGGGAACTAAAATAGGCTTCTGTTTTTTCTATTTTAAAATTTAAATAAGTGTGTTTTAATTATGGTTGTTGGTATTTTTGCTTTTAACCAAATTATGGGCTGTTTTTGTTTGCTTTCATCGCGTGTGTCCTCCCCCCCCCCCCCCCCCCGTGTATATTGTATAAACAATACTTTGTTCTGTCGTTCATTAAATTAAAACCCGTCTTATGATTTCATCAGAACATAAAACATGTGTACAGTTGCAGACGTGGCGTTTTCTTATTGGTCGTATACAATTCACACTGTACCAGAGAGCCTCCATGAATGAGACTCTCTGATTGGACTCGTTATGGCTCATCTTGTATAACTACTGCAAATATACTCCTTTTTCTATTCACATACTGGCCATATACACCATTTACATACATATATATATTTTTATTCTGGACTCTGGTCCGGAAGCTAATTTCTTGCAATTCTATCCATTTTACCATGGAGTTTAGTACTGTGTATTTAAATACTGTATTCTCTACACGCTCATCATATTTCTACTACTCTACATTGTATTTTAGTTACACTGTTTTATTATCACACTGTTTAATTTGTTTATATAGAGGATTCTGAGTATACTCACTTAATCTCCACGATGAGTATCAAAGTAGTGTAGTGGAGGTATACGCCATATAAATGAATAAGGCTGAACAGATCACAATGTTGATCAACTATTATTTCTACGTGCAAGAATGTGCACACGCATGTTCCAAAATGCAATTTGTGGGGAAAAGACAATTTTATAAAACGCTCACACCATTTTCGAGCGGTTTCATGGACAGAGATGGAAATATCCTTTCGCTATTTAGAAAGAGGGAAACTCTAGAGTCAACCAGTATCCTGGTTTGCCATTTACCAGCTGTTTCATTATGGTCAGTATCATAGCCGTGGGAAGTAGTTTATGCGTGGGGGGGTGCTGCGATATTTTTTTTTTGTCAGCAGATTTGGGTTGCTGGGGAAACTTAAAATCATTTTTCTTTCAGGGGGTGCTGCACCTTCCGCATCTATGGCCAGTATGTATTTTCACCCAAAAAAAAATCGAAATAAAAAGTTACATGCAACTGGGAGAAATGTATAGCAACTCTTCATCTCTAATATAATCAGTCGTTACCAGTGATGCCAATTTAGCAATTTTGTTGCTAGATTTAGCAACTTTTCAGACTACCCTGGCAACTTTATTTTTTTCTCCAAACAGCACCTAGCAACAAATTTAGCTAATTTTTTAAAATGTATTTGGAACTTTTAACAACTTTTGGAAAGTGACTCAAACGCTAAAATGCACGTATTTTCCCTCCTAAATGACACAAAAAACGATTTTCTCTGTCACACACTCAAGTCACAACTGCAAAAGTGCATTGTGAGTGACGTCACCAGCAATTTCAGTACATTACAAATCATTGTTGTCTAACTACAGCAGCAGCAGCAGCAGCGCGGGTTCAACGAGGCAAACCCAATGAATATAGTTGGTCACGAATGTTTTTGATCTTGAATAGAACTTACAACCTCAATCAACATGTCTCAATCAAAAGTGTACGGCCAGAAGTACAGAAAAGAGTGAGAGTCTGTACCTGAACAAAATGTAAATTCATATATTTTTGCCAGTCAATTTGAGAAACGTTATTGTGTATTCTGGACAACTACAAATATCTAGGTGTTTGGTTAGACTGTAAACTCTCCTTCCAGACTCACATCAAACATCTCCAATCCAAAGTTAAATCTAGAATTGGCTTCCTATTTCGCAACAAAGCATCCTTCACTCACGCTGCCAAACATGCCCTCGTAAAACTGACCATCCTACCGATCCTCGACTTCGGCGATGTCATTTACAAAATAGCCTCCAACACTCTACTCAACAAACTGGATGCAGTCTATCACAGTGCCATCCGTTTTGTCACCAAAGCTCCATATACTACCCACCACTGCGACCTGTACGCTCTCGTCGGCTGGCCCTCGCTTCATACTCGTCGCCAAACCCACTGGCTCCAGGTAATCTACAAGACCCTGCTAGGTAAAGTCCCCCCTTATCTCCGCTCACTGGTCACCATAGCAGCACCCACCCGTAGCATGCGCTCCAGCAGGTATATCTCTCTGGTCACCCCCAAAGGCAATTCCTCCTTTGGCCGTCTCTCTTTCCAGTTCTCTGCTGCCAATGACTGGAACGAACTGCAAAAATCTCTGAAACTGGAAACACTTATCTCCCTCACTAGCTTTAAGCACCAGCTGTCAGAGCAGCTCACAGATCACTGCACCTGTACATAGCCCATCTATAATTTAGCCCAAACAACTACCTCTTCCCCTACTGTATTTATTTATTTTATTTAGCTCCTTTGCACCCCATTATCTCTATTTCTACTTTGCACTTTCTTCTACAAAAAATCTACCATACCAGTGCTTTACTTGCTATATTGTATTTACTTTGCCACCATGGACTTCTTTTGCCTTTACCTCCCCCTTATCTCACCTCATTTGCTCACATTGTATATAGACTTGTTTTTGTACTGTATTATTGACTGTATGTTCGTTTTACTCCATGTGTAACTCTGTGTTGTTGTATGTTGTCGAACTGCTATGCTTTATCTTGACCAGGTCGCAGTTGTAAATGAGAACTTGTTCTCAACTTGCCTACCTGGTTAAATAAAGGACTTGTTCTCAACTTGCCTACCTGGTTAAATAAAGGTGAAATAAAAAAAAGTAAAAAAAATTCTACGTAATGATGCAGTTTTACGTTTATCACGCAATGACATGACAACGTCATTTAGAAACTTTTTAGGAACAAATCAACCTGCTTCTAGAAACTCACCCTGACAATGAGTTGGCAACACTGGTCATTACCGGCAGCACTGGTCAATACCGGCAACACTGGTCATTACCGGCAACACTGGTCATTACCGGCAACACTGGTCATTACCGGCAGCACTGGTCAATACCGGCAACACTGGTCATTACCGGCAACACTGGTCATTACCGGCAACACTGGTCATTACCGCCATGCACTGGTCAATACCGGCAACACTGGTCATTACCGGCAACACTGGTCATTACCGGCAACAGTGGTCATTACCGGCAACACTGGTCATTACCGGCAGCACTGGTCATTACCGGCAGCACTGGTCATTACCGGCAACACTGGTCATTACCGGCAGCACTGGTCATTACCGGTAGCACTGGTCATTACCGGCAGCACTGGTTATTACCGGCAACACTGGTCATTACCGGCAGCACAGGTCGGCTGATCCAGCAGCAGGAAATCATTGTATCACCGACAACAGTTTATGAACGTCATATCTATCTGTTGTTTCACTACGTTACACAGAATACAATCATATTTAATCAAAGTAGATTAACTAGACAATATAATTTATCTATTTTTTTTTTTACAGTGATTGCATATTTCTAGATAGACCGAGTGATTTTATTAGGGGTGCAGAATAGATCAAAAACAATACTTGGGATTTTTTTCCAGACATGGCATTATTTTGTTGTTGGTTGCATGTAACTTTTATTTAGGCCTTTGTTGGAAGTACATAACGGCCATAATAAAGATAGTTGCTCAGCGAAACCCCATTATTTAGTAAAGTACCGAACGTATTTTCATATTATTATACTTGAGAAGCTGATGAATGGCAAGTTGAATATCAGCTTCCGGTGCTTGACAATGCAATTTGTGGTTCATTTAATTCTCTCCGACATTTCTCGATTTCTAGTTCATTATTATAGTGCACTTTTATTGTGAACATTTTACTGCATTGTTAGGAGCTGGTAACATAAGCATTTTGCTTTTCACCAGGGTATAACATCTACTAAACCGTATGTATACGCGAGCAATAAACCTTCATTTGGACTAACGTTATAGTAGGACGTTAGATAACTTCCGGTTCGTTGAGCGCCTGAAAGTGGGATCAGAAACAAGTATGAACCGTGTAGATGGACAAACAAGATATCTAACTACACAGAGTGACATTAAAATAGGCACAACAATCCAGCTTCACTACCAGATAGTAGGTAACTAAGGATATCCCGGTGGCGATAATGACACGTGTGTTCGGCATACTGTGCTCTCTGTACCCGCATGTCCAGACTCTGGAGGAGTTTGCAGACAGTACTGTATTCAGAGAGGGACAGAGAGCGGTGCTCATCGAACCGACAGATACAAACCGCTTTATATCGTTTGTCCGGGGAGTGTATGTCTGCACGGATAAAACACTACAAAACGTCCCCAGCTGCAGTCAGGTAAATGTGTAGTTGACTAGCTACATAACTAAAGCATAGCCTAAGTTGCCAGCTATGTAGCTCACAGCATGGAGCAGACTACTTTTTTTAAATTTTTACTTAGCTGGCGTAGTTCAATATTTGCAATGAAATGCAACGTTTTGAATTGACATTTGACTTTTATTAAGAGCGATGTTTTGCAGTGCTACGTTTGACTCCAAAAGCCATGGATTAAAATGCACAGAGACAGCCAGACACACACAAAACAAAACAAAACATTGTGCCGGTTATGTTGCTGTATTGATTTAAATGTCATCCTTAGATCAGCACCTTGCCTGAGCTGTTGGCGTTCGTGTTGAACAACATCAAGAGGAAAAAGAAAAGGAATGTTCTTGCCCACGGTTACGGTTACCCCTCCACGTTCCGGGACCGTGACGCCGACCAGTTTAAGTTCCACGGCGAGGTCACTCAGAGTGCAGCGTACATCCACGGCAGTGACTTATGGAAGAGGATCTGCCAGCGCCTCGGCACGGACGTCTCCAAGTACCTCCTGGAGAGCTGTTCTGTGTTCGTGACGGTGCCGCCGTCGTCCGCGTTCCAGGTGTGCGGCGTGCCTGTGTACGACCGCGGTTCCATGTCAACGGGTATCTCTAGGTTCCGCCTGGGATACAAACGGAATGACACGACTAGGAACAGGAGAAGTAAGGAGGTCAGAAATAAGGGATGGGAATTTCAGGGTTCTGATGTGAGAAAAAGGAGAAGGGATGTAGGTAGAGACACTGGGAAAAGGAACAGAGACGAGGTCAGTTTAGGAGGGAAGAGGAAGAGGAAGAGGGAGGAGGTGGAAGGAGAGGGGTGTTTGCCTGGAAAAAGGAGATGCGCTCAAAGGGAAGCTTCCACAGTCTCCAGTGGGACTAACGATCGTAAGCACAGAACACTGGAAACAAATGGGGTCAAGCGACCAGTGGAGGCTGTGATGGTCACCATAGAACCCACAGAGAAACCAGTGGAGGCTGTGATGGTCACCATAGAACCCACGAGCCAGGGAGGCGGTGGCCCTGCCCCGGCCAGGGAGGCGGAGGCCCTGCCCCGGACCGGGAGGCGGATGGCACCAGCCCCGGAACCAGTGGAGGCGGATGGTCCCATGCCCCGGGCTGTAAGCAGGCCCATGGCACAGGATATGAGCAGATGCAGGAAACAGGACATAGACGGCCAGTGGCGACACCGGCTATAGTCCAAAGACCAGTAGAAGAACAGTCTGGACACGTATCAGCCACTGTCCATCTAGAGGGGGGTCCTAGTTGGAGATCAGGATTATTCCCACCACTCCCTCCATCCCAGTGTTTCATCCGCACCCTGGGGATGCTCTACGGAGGGCGGGGCATGCGTAGCTTCCTACTAAACAGGAAGAGGAAAGGTAGGGATGAGGGGCCTAGGCGTCTGCAGGGGCGAGACTTAGTGAGACTAGTCTTCTTTGAAGGCGTGGCCTATCTGAACGGAACAGAGAAGAAGCCTAAGAGACTTCCCAGAAGGTTTTTCACCTCAGTGCCTTTGTTTAGTCAGTTGTTACGTCGACACAGGAGGTGTCCCTATTCTAAGATACTGCAGAGGGTTTGTCCAGTGGTGGGACAGGGGGATATGGCCTCCCTCCTGCCCCAGCACAGTGCACCTCACCGGGTATACCTCTTTGTCAGAGAGTGCCTCACCATGGTGGTCCCCCCGGAGCTCTGGGGGTCGGACCATAACCGGTTCAAATTCATGTCCGCAGTCAGGAACTTCCTGTCCATGGGCAAGTTTGAGAGGATCTCATTGGCTGAGCTGATGTGGAAGATGAAGGTGAATGACTGTGATTGGCTGAAGGTCAGCAAGACGGGTGAGTTTCTCTTCCACTACTTTCCCAGACTCTTAACTTTGCCCCATATCTCTCTCCTTCTCCATCCAGCTTCCATTATATCTGTTACTTGCCTTCATTCCACTCATTCTAACCTCTCTCATCCTTAGGCCGCTGCCCGCCCAGTGAGCTGTCGTATCGGACGCGGGTGCTAGGCCAGCTCCTGGCTTGGCTGCTGGATGGCTATGTGCTAGGCCTGGTGAGAGCTATGTTCTACGTCACAGAGAGCATGGGACAGAAGAACGCACTGCGCTTCTACAGATACCAGGTCTGGGCCAAGCTACAGGAGCTGGCTTTCAGGTATTATACAGTGAGGGGGAAAAAAGTATTTGATCCCCTGCTGATTTTGTACGTTTGCCCACTGACAAAGAAATTATCGGTCTATAATTTTAATGGTAGGTTTATTTGAACAGTGAGAGACAGAATAACAACAACAAAAATCCAGAAAAACGCATGTCAAAAATGTTAGAAATTGATTTGCATTTTAATGAGGGAAATAAGTATTTGACCCCTCTGCAAAACATGACTTAGTACTTGGTGGCAAAACCCTTGTTGGCAATCATAGAGGTCAGACGTTTCTTGTAGTTGGCCACCAGGTTTGCACACATCAGGAGGGATTTTGTCCTACTCCTCTTTGCAGATCTTCTCCAAGTCATTAAGGTTTCGAGGCTGACGTTTGGCAACTCGAACCTTCAGCTCCCTCCACAGATTTTCTATGGGATTAAGGTCTGGAGACTGGCTAGGCCACTCCAGGACCTTAATGTGCTTCTTCTTGAGCAACTCCTTTGTTGCCTTGGCCGTGTGTTCTGGGTCATTGTCATGCTGGAATACCCATCCACGACCCATTTTCAACACCCTGGCTGAGGGAAGGAGGTTCTCACCCAAGGTTTGACGGTACATGGGCCCGTCCATTGTCCCTTTGTTGCGGTGAAGTTGTCCTGAAAAACACCCCCAAAGCATAATGTTTCCACCTCCATGTTTGACGGTGGGGATGGTGTTCTTGGGGTCATAGGCAGCATTCCTCCTCCTCCAAACACGGCGAGTTGAGTTGATGTCAAAGAGCTCCATTTTGGTTTCATCTGACCACAACACTTTCACCCAGTTGTCCTCTAAATCATTCAGATGTTCATTGGCAAACTTCAGACGGGCATGTATATGTGCCTTCTTGAGCAGGGGGACCTTGCGGGCACTGCAGGATTTCAGTCCTTCACGGCGTAGTGTGTTACCAATTGTTTTCTTGGTGACTATGGTCCCAGCTGCCTTGAGATCATTGACAAGATCCTCCCGTGTAGTTCTGGGCTGATTCCTCACCGTTCTCATGATCATTGCAACTCCACGAGGTGAGATCTTGCATGGAGCCCCAGGCTGAGGGAGATTGACAGTTCTTTTGTGTTTCTTCCATTTGCGAATAATCGCACCAAATGTTGTCACCTTCTCACCAAGCTGCTTGGCAATGGTCTTGTAGCCCATTCCAGCCTTGTGTAGGTCTACAATCTTGTCCCTGACATCCTTGGAGAGCTCTTTGGTCTTGGCCATGGTGGAGAGTTTGGAATCTGATTGATTGATTGCTTCTGTGGACAGGTGTCTTTTATACAGGTAACAAACTGAGATTAGGAGCACTCCCTTTAAGAGTGTGCTCCTAATCTCAGTTTGTTACCTGTATAAAAGACACCTGGGAGCCAGAAATCTTTCTGATTGAGAGGGGGTCAAATACTTATTTCCCTCATTAAAATGCAAATCAATTTATAACATTTTTTACATGTGTTTTTCTGGATTTTTTTTGTTCTGTATCTCACTGTTAAAATAAACCTACCATTAAAATTATAGACTGATCATTTCTTTGTCAGTGGGCAAACGTACAAAATCAGCAGGGGATCAAATACTTTTTCTCCTCACTGTACACAGTTACACATGTACGAACATGATCAGTTTATCTGTCTCACTATCATACACAGCCCTCAGTTGTTGAGTCACTCAGACATAAACAAAATCTCGCTGTGTCTCGCTCTGTTGCTCGCTGTTTCTCGCTCTCTCGCTCGCTGTTTCTCGCTCTGTCGCTCGCTGTTTCTCGCTCTGTCGCTCTCTGTGTCTCGCTCTGTCGCTCTCTGTGTCTCGCTCTGTCGCTCTCTGTGTCTCGCTCTGTCTCGCTCCTGTTCACTTTAACTCTGTGGTCAGCGTCTACTACATTTTATGACCTTGTTCCCAGGGGTCACCTCTCTAAAGGTCAGATGTCAGAGTTGACCCTGGCCCAGGTGACGTCGCTCCCCAAAACCACTGTCACCTCCCGCCTCCGCTTCATCCCCAAGACCGACGGCATGAGACCCATCACACGGGTCATAGGGGCTGACGCCAAAACAAAGGTATGACTTTCACCCTTTTTTTTAAATAATAAGTGTTTTCATAAGTTTGTGTGTCTTGCTGTCAATGTGTGTGTTCTCTTTCCCTCCAGATGTTCCAGGCCAGTGTGAGGGACCTGTTAGATGTGCTAGGTGTCTGTGTACGGTCCTCTCCCTCTCTCCTGGGCTCTACAGTGTGGGGGATGACCGACATCCACAGAGTCCTCTCCTCCATCACCCCTGCTCAGAAAGACAAACCACAGCCGCTCTACTTTGTCAAGGTTGATCTGACCGTTTCATTCCATAGTTCTATGCCCTTACTCCCTCCTCTTTCCCCCCCCCCCCCCTTCTCAATTTCTCTCTACTTGCGCTCTCTCTTCCAGGGGTGAAAGTAAGCTGGTCCGGTACGGCGTCCCTGCAAAATAAATAGTGGGGGTACGCCCTACCGGTAAAACATGAGCCTATCACAATGAAAACAAAATGTCAAGAAAACTGTAGGCTATTAGACCGTTGTTAATCATTACCATACCAGTATGACCATCGCCTCCCATTATTCTGCCCCAAAACAATAACTCGCCCAGTGGCGTGAGGGCTCGCTCTCTGTCTTGTTCTCTCTACCATCTATATCTCTTTACCATCACTCTACCACCCCCATCTCTCTTTCTCTCAATTCAAAGGGGCTTTATTGTCATGGGAAACATATGTTTACATTGCCAAAGCAAGTGAAATGGATAATAAACAAAAGTGAAATAACAGTCAAAAATGAACAGTAAACATTACACTCACAAAAGTTTCAAAGGAATAGACATTTAAAATGTAATATTATGGCTGTATACAGTGTTGTAATGATGTGCACATAATTAAAGTACATAAGGGAAAATAAATAAACCTAAATGTATTCTCTCTACCACCCCTCCCTCAGGTGGATGTGAGTGGGGCCTATGACAGTCTACCCCACGCTCAGCTCTTGGAGGTGATTGGTCAGGTCCTGTCACATGTGCAGGAAGAGCTCTTCTCAGTGCGACGCTATGCCAAGGTGTGGGCCGACACCCACGAGGGCCTCAAGAAGAAGTTTGTCAGACAGGTACAGCACACACACCCTTACCTGCCCTTTGTCTCGCCAAACTTGTCCCCCGCACAACTTTTGTTTATATTTGTCTGTGTTCTTGTGTCCATTGTGTGTGTGTGTGTGTGTGTGTGTGTGTGTGTGTGTGTGTGTGTGTGTCTTGCGTGTAGGCAGACTTCATGGAAGACACTGTGGCGTCCACCAACATGAAAGGCTTTGTGATGTCACTGCAGAGAGAGGGCAAAGTTCACGATGCCATACTGGTGGAGCAGGTGAGAGGATGGATGGCAGCCATTTTTGAAGAACTGCTACAGTGGTATCCTACCCACCAATAACTTTTTCATTCCTTCTAGAATTGTCCTAACACGGCACCCGTTTTAATAGTAAATCCCAGCTCTTCCTGGCTCTGGTGTAGTCTAATGCTAGTGTAGTCTAATGCTAGTGTATTCTAATGCTAGTGTATTCTAATGCTAGTGTATTCTAATGCTAGTGTATTCTAATGCTAGCTATTCTAATGCTAGCTATTCTAATGCTAGCTATTCTAATGCTAGCTATTCTAATGCTAGCTATTCTAATGCTAGTGTATTCTAATGCTAGTGTATTCTAATGCTAGTGTATTCTAATGCTAGCTATTCTAATGCTAGCTATTCTAATGCTAGCTATTCTAATGCTAGTGTATTCTAATGCTAGTGTATTCTAATGCTAGCTATTCTAATGCTAGCTATTCTAATGCTAGTGTATTCTACTGCTAGTGTATTCTACTGCTAGTGTAGTCTACTGCTAGTGTAGTCTAATGCTAGCGTAGTCTAATGCTAGCGTAGTCTAATGCTGGCGTAGTCTAATGCTGGCGTAGTCTAATGCTGGCGTAGTCTAATGCTAGTGTAGTCTAATGCTAGCTATTCTAATGCTAGTGTATTCTAATGCTAGTGAATGCTAGCGTATTCTAATGCTAGCGTATTCTAATGCTAGCGTATTTTTATGCTAGCGTAGTCTAATGCTAGCGTAGTCTAATGCTGGCGTAGTCTAATGCTAGTGAATGCTAGTCTATTCTAATGCTAGTGTAGTCTAATGCTAGTGTGTTCTAATGCTAGTGAATGCTAGCGTATTCTAATGCTAGCGTATTTTTATGCTAGCGTATTTTTATGCTAGCGTAGTCTAATGCTAGCGTAGTCTAATGCTAGTGTAGTCTAATGCTGGCGTAGTCTAATGCTAGCGTAGTCTAATGCTAGCGTAGTCTAATGCTAGCGTAGTCTAATGCTAGCGTAGTCTAATGCTAGGTATCTCCTGTCAGCATTTCTCCACAGATATTCATGGCAAAGACGTCTTGGAGTTCTTCACCCAGATGCTCTCTAACTGTGTTGTCCAGTTTGGGAAGAAGTGAGACGATATATATTTTCTTTCTCTACATTTTTATTAAAAAAAAAAAATAATACATTTACGTACTTTAACTTTGTGTCAAATTATCCCCTTATTCTTTAATGACTGAGTTTCTCTGTCTGTCTAATGACCCCCCCTCTATTCCCTTTGTGCTGTGTTGTAGAACATTCCGTCAGTGTTCAGGGATTCCTCAGGGTTCTGTGGTGTCGTCTCTGCTGTGTTGCCTCTGTTACGGCCACATGGAGAACTTTCTGTTCCCTAACGTCAGTCAGAGAGGAGGGTAAGGAGGAGGTTGGGAAGTTATAAAAAAAAAGGGGGTTATATAAATAACGTTTGACTGACTGATGGAGAAGCATCGTGGATATTATTATTTTGGGACCAGGGACTGTTCTCTTCTATTCAGATATTAAATAACGTCAGTGTTTTGATCTGCTGTGCAGATGATTTAATCCTAAACCTAATCCCCAAACATTTAATTCACCTTGGATCAAATTCCTCTTGTCTGTCAGTCAAACTTCTTGAATAACTCCCAACTCACCCATCAGAGGGCAACGTTTGAAAGATCCAAGTATCCGTGTGTAGGTGTCTGACCTGTTATCTCTGCCTCTCTCTGGCAGGTGTCTGACCTGTTATCTCTGCCTCTCTCTGGCAGGTGTCTGACCTGGTATCTCTGCCTCTCTCTGTTAGGTGTCTGACCTGGTATCTCTGCCTCTCTCTGTTAGGTGTCTGACCTGTTATCTCTGCCTCTCTCTGTTAGGTGTCTGACCTGTTATCTCTGCCTCTCTCTGTTAGGTGTCTGACCTGTTATCTCTGCCTCTCTCTGGCAGGTGTCTGACCTGTTATCTCTGCCTCTCTCTGGCAGGTGTCTGACCTGTTATCTCTGCCTCTCTCTGTTAGGTGTATGACCTGTTATCTCTGCCTCTCTCTGGCAGGTGTCTGATGAGAGTGGTTGACGATTTCCTCCTCATCACTCCTGACCTGAGCCAGGCACAGACCTTCCTCAAGTAGGTCCCATTTTTCTCCTATGTAACTTCCTGACCTATACTAAACATTTACCATATGTAACTTCCTGACCTGTACTAATCATTTACCATATGTAACCTTCCTGACCTATACTAACCATTACTGTATGTGGATGAGAAATAGCTTAGTGGATCAGTGGCTAGGTCCAACTATACAATGTGAAAGTAAATCTAACGTTTTGTTGAGGTCATGTCCTTCTTGGAGGCAGAAATTGTAACGCAAGTCTGTAAAATCAACCGTTGGTTTCTATATTGTGGGTGTCTCCAGTGGGTCTCGCTAAATGCTTTGCTAGTGAATGACTACTTGCTTCCATAGTATATTCCCATCCCCACATGTTTGATGTATTTCCTGTTGATGATGTAATTTCCTCCTTTTTCTTAGGACACTGATGGCGGGGGTACCACAGTACGGGTGTGTGGTGAACCCCCAGAAGGTGGCTGTTAACTTCCCTTTGAGGGAGTGGGGTGATGGGGGGTCCTGTCCTGCTGGGGTACGCCTGCTGCCCTTACACTGTCTGTTCCCCTGGTGTGGACTACTGCTGAATACACACACTCTGGACGTGCACAATGACTACTCTAGGTAATATACACACTCTGGATGACTACAATGACTACTCTAGGTAATATATATACACTCTGGATGACTACAATGACTACTCTAGGTAATATATACACTCTGGACGACTACAATGACTACTCTAGGTAATATATACACTCTGGATGACTACAATGACTACTCTAGGTAATATATACACTCTGGACGACTACAATGACTACTCTAGGTAATATATACACTCTGGACGACTACAATGATTACTCTAGGTAATATATACACTCTGGATGACTACAATGACTACTTTAGGTAATATATACACTCTGGATGACTACAATGATTACTCTAGGTAATATATACACTCTGGACGACTACAATGACTACTCTAGGTAATATATACACTCTGGACGACTACAATGACTACTCTAGGTAATATATATACACTCTGGACGACTCCAATGACTACTCTAGGTAATATATACACTCTGGACGTGCACAATGACTACTCTAGGTAATATATACACTCTGGACGACTCCAATGACTACTCTAGGTAATATATACACTCTGGACGACTCCAATGATTACTCTAGGTAATATATACACTCTGGACGACTCCAATGACTACTCTAGGTAATATACACACTCTGGACGACTACAACGACTACTCTAGGTAATATATACCCTCTGGATGACTCCAACGACTACTCTAGGTAATATATACACTCTGGACGACTACAATGACTACTCTAGGTAATATATACACTCTGGACGACTACAATGACTACTCTAGGTAATATATACACTCTGGATGACTACAATGATTACTCTAGGTAATATATACACTCTGGACGACTACAATGACTACTCTAGGTAATATATACACTCTGGATGACTACAATGACTACTCTAGGTAATATATACACTCTGGATGACTACAATGATTACTCTAGGTAATATATACCCTCTGGATGACTCCAACGACTACTCTAGGTAATATATACACTCTGGACGACTACAATGACTACTCTAGGTAATATATACACTCTGGACGACTACAATGACTACTCTAGGTAATATATACACTCTGGATGACTCCAACGACTACTCTAGGTAATATATACCCTCTGGATGACTCCAACGACTACTCTAGGTAATATATACACTCTGGACGACTACAATGACTACTCTAGGTAATATATACACTCTGGACGACTACAATGACTACTCTAGGTAATATATACACTCTGGATGACTACAATGATTACTCTAGGTAATATATACACTCTGGACGACTACAATGACTACTCTAGGTAATATATACACTCTGGATGACTACAATGACTACTCTAGGTAATATATACACTCTGGAGTTGGTCCTCCCTTTGCTACTATGACAGCCTCCAGTGTTCTGAGAATGCTGTTCCACTAGATGTTGGAACATTGCTGCTGGGACTTGCTTCCATTCAGACATAAGAGCATTGGTGAGGTCGGGCACTGATGTTTTGGGGATTAGGCCTGGCTCGCAGTCGGTTGTTCCAATTCATCCTGAAGATGTTCAATGGAGTTGAGGTCAGGGCTCTGTGCAGGCCAGTCAAGTTCTTCCACACCGATCTCAACAAACCATTTCTCTATGGACCTCGCTTCGTGCACCGGGGCGTTGTCTTGCTGAAACAGGAAAGGGTGTTCCTCAAACTGTTGCGACGAAGTTGGAATTTCAGAATTGTCTAGAATGTCACTGTACACTGTGGTGTTAAGATTGTCCTTCACTGGAACTAAGGGACCAGGCCCAAATCATGAAAAACAGCCCCAGACCATTATTCCTCCGCCATCAAACTTTACAGTTGGCGCTATGCATTGTGGCAGGTAGCGTTCTCCTGGCATCTGCCAATCGGACTGCCAGATGGTGAAATGCGGTTCATCACTCCAGAGTCCAATGGCAGTGAGCTTTACACCACTCCAGCTGATGCTTGCCATTGGTGGGAAACACACATGCGGAAATCATCGATTGAACTACTCTGCGTCTCACAAAGACACGGCGGTTGGAACTAAAAATCGCAAATTTGGACTCATCAGACCAAAGGACAGATTTCCACCAGTCTAATGTCCATTGCTCGTGTTTCTTGGCCCAAGCAAGTCTGTTCTTCTTATTGGTGTCCTATAGCAGTGGTTTCTTTGCAGCAATTTGACCATGAAGGCCTGATTCACGCAGTCTCCTCTGAACAGTTTATGTTTTCTGTTACTTGAACTCTGTGAAGCATTTATTTGGGTTGGTAACTCTAATGAACTTATCCTCTGCGGCAGAGGTAACTCTGGGTCTTCCATTCCTGTGGCGGTCCTCATGAGAGACAGTTTCATCATAGCGCTTGATAGTTTTTGCGACTGCATTTGAAGAAACTTTTAAAAGTTCTTGAAATATTCAGGATTGACTAACCTTCATGTCTTAAAGTAATGATGGACTGTTGTTTCTCTTTGCTTATTTGAGCTGTTCTTGCCATAATATGGACTTGGTCTTTTAACAAATAGGACTATTTTCTGTATACCATCTCTACCTTGTCACAACACAACTGATTGGCTTAAACGCATTAAGAAGGAAAGAAAATCCACAAATTAACTTTTAACAAGGCACACCTGTTAATTTAAATGCATTCCAGGTGACTACCTCATGAAGCTGGTTGACAGAATGCCTATGTGTGCAAAGCTGTCATCAAGGCAAAGGGTGGCTACTTTGCAGAATCTCAAATATAAAATATATATTTTGATTTAACACTTTTTTTTTGTTGGTTACTACATTATTCCATAGGTGTTATTTCATCGTTTTGATGTCTTCACTATTATTCTACAGTATAGAAAATAGTACAAATAAAGAAAATGCCTTGAATGAGTAGGTGTTTTGACTGGTATGTGTGCGTGTGTTTTTAACTTTATCTTTTGTAATGCAACGTTGTTGCAGGCAACATTTTCGGGGGGCACACACTGAGCAACCCAGATTCAACTTTGTTGCAAGCAACATAAATTCGGTCCAGATTTTAGATGGTTCTTTGGCCTTTTGTACTAGAGGGAATTTAGGAGGATGAATGCTCTGTTATCGAAGTCTTACGATCTCTGTCTGCCAGCCTGGAATCAATACTGTTGGTTCCTGTCTCTCTCTGTTACTGCCTTTATGGTTTCTGGTAAATCGTGCTAAACTACCTTGAACCCTGGCTGTATTTACTGGTGTAGAGTTCTCTTAAATTCCCTCTGAGTAACAGTAAATTCCCATCCTAGTGTCACTCGGTGGGGTTCAGAGTGTTGATGGGTCAATCCAATCCATCTACTCGGATGAATATGAAATGAGTTGGTAAGAACGGTAGGCTAAGATGACTAACTAGATGTGTTCATTACGATAAGTAGGGCACAACGAAACCTGAGCTCTTCTTCCTCTCTTCTCAGCTACGCTGGCCTATCCCTGCGCTACAGCCTGACGCTAGGCTCCGCCCACTGTGCAGGGCAGCAAATGAAGAGGAAGCTTATGTCCATCCTTAGACTCAAGTGCCACGCCCTCTTCCTGGACCTCAAAGTGAGTCATGCTCTGCAATCAATTGCTTGTCCACTCTCTTTCCCACCTGACGTGGGACTGTCATCCAATCCCTGTTGTGTATATTTCAGACCAACTCTCTGGAGGCTGTCTATAAGAACATCTATAAGCTAGTGTTGCTGCAGGCGTGCAGGTAAGGTAGCCTATGGTCTGACCTGAAAAATGACCTTTTCAGTGGTTTGATGTCTCACCCTACATGAAATGTGTGACACCACACGCACACAGACACACACACACACACACACAGTGCCTGTCCCTGTCTACTCCGGCCAGAGTAAACAGAGGAGAAGGACTTTAGCCTCTCTGTCTGGAAGAAACCCAGATACACACCAGCTTCCTTTTTAATAAGAGGAATGTCTCTGGATAGAGCAGATTGATGGTTAACTAGCTAACCACTAACTGTTTTATAGATGCAGTAATGCACAGTAGCAGAAAGTCTATCTCTCTCTATGGTTAATGTTTTCCTGGGTTTATAAATGAAATCTGTTTTATTCATTTATCTGTAATGGAGTCAATCATATAATTTTTTTTTGGGGGGGGGTTTGTTAACTCCAAGAGTGGACACATTTAATTCCTCTTATTTAACCATTTTAATTTCTAGTCACCCATAGGAGATGAATAAGCCTGGTACTTCCTGTGGTTTTGGGCGTTAGGTTCCATGCCTGTGCACAGAGTTTGCCGTTTGGTCAGAAAGTGGGCAGAAACCACGCTTACTTCTGCAATCTGATCTGGGACATGGCGGAGCACACCAACCAGCTAGTCAGACTCTGCAACAAAGGCAAGCCTGAGATTTTTGCTGCTTAATATACAGTGGGGGGAAAAAAGTATTTGATGCCCTGCTGATTTTGTACGTTTGCACACTGACAAAGAAATTATCAGTCTATAATTTTAGTGGTAGGTTTATTTGAACAGTGAGAGACAGAATAACAACAAAAAAATCCAGAAAAACGCATGTCAAAAATGTTATAAATTGATTTGCATTTTAATGAGGGAAATAAGTATTTGACCTCCTCTCAATCAGAAAGATTTCTGGCTCCCAGGTGTCTTTTATACAGGTAATGAGCTGAGATTAGGAGCACACTCTTAAAGGGAGTGCTCCTAATCTCAGTTTGTTACCTGTATAAAAGACACCTGTCCAGCCAGAAGCAATCAATCAATCAGATTCCAAACTCTCCACCATGGCCAAGACCAAAGAGCTCTCCAAGGATGTCAGGGACAAGATTGTAGACCTACACAAGGCTGGAATGGGCTACAAGACCATCGCCAAGCAGCTTGGTGAGAAGGTGACAACATTTGGTGCGATTATTCGCAAATGGAAGAAACACAAAAGAACTGTCAATCTCCCTCAGCCTGGGGCTCCATGCAAGATCTCACCTCGTGGAGTTGCAATGATCATGAGAATGGAGGAATCTGCCCAGAACTACACGGGAGGATCTTGTCAATGATCTCAAGGCAGCTGGGACCATAGTCACCAAGAAAACAATTGGTAACCCACTACGCCGTGAAGGACTGAAATCCTGCAGCGCCCGCAAGGTCCCGCTGCTCAAGAATACATATACATGCCCGTCTGAAGTTTGCCAATGAACATCTGAATGACTCAGAGGACAACTGGGTGAAAGTGTTGTGGTCAGATGAGACCAAAATGGAGCTCTTTGACATCAACTCGCCGTGTTTGGAGGAGGAGGAATGCTGCCTATGACCCCAAGAACACCATCCCCACCGTCAAACATGGAGGTGGAAACATTATGCTTTGGGGGTGTTTTTCAGGACAACTTCACCGCAACAAAGGGACAATGGACGGGCCCATGTACCGTCAAACCTTGGGTGAGAACCTCCTTCCCTCAGCCAGGGTGTTGAAAATGGGTCGTGGATGGGTATTCCAGCATGACAATGACCCAGAACACACGGCCAAGGCAACAAAGGAGTGGCTCAAGAAGAAGCACATTAAGGTCCTGGAGTGGCCTAGCCAGTCTCCAGACCTTAATCCCATAGAAAATCTGTGGAGGGAGCTGAAGGTTCGAGTTGCCAAACGTCAGCCTCGAAATCTTAATGACTTGGAGAAGATCTGCAAAGAGGAGTGGGACAAAATCCCTCCTGAGATGTGTGCAAACCTGGTGGCCAACTACAAGAAACGTCTGACCTCTGTGATTGCCAACAAGGGTTTTGCCACCAAGTACTAAGTCATGTTTTGCAGAGGGGTCAAATACTTAATTCCCTCATTAAAATGCAAATCATTTTATAACATTTTTGACATGCGTTTTTCTGGATTTTTTTGTTGTTATTCTGTCTCTCACTGTTCAAATAAACCTACCATTAAAATTATAGACTGATCATTTCTTTGTCAGTGGGCAAACGTACAAAATCAGCAGGGGATCAAATACTTTTTTCCCCCACTGTAGGACTCTCCATACTTCCTGTTTTTAGCTTCCATCTCGCTCTCACCTCCTCCATCTCCTGTCCTCTCATCGTCACTGTAGCCTTGATTAGCTAAGTGTGCTGATAATTCCCCCTCCAGGTCTGTCTCTAGGCTGTAAGGCTATAACGGGTAGCCTTCAGTATGAGGCAGTAGAACTGATGTACTGTGTGGCCTTCCTGTTGGTTCTATCCCGCCATCGCCCTCTCTACAACGATCTCCTCGCTCCGCTACGCACGCGTACGTAGACCACCCTACTGTCTTTAGACCACTCTCTTCCTTCAACAATATATTCCTGAAATATACTACACTGTAAATACATTAAACCTGCAAGATAACTGCAACGTTGTGACGGTATATCATGGTTCTAACTGGCATTGAAGACCGCAAAGTCCAGTATTGACTTGATCCAGTATTGTTATTGATCCAGTATTGATATGATCAGGTTATTGATCCAGTATTGATGTGATCAGGTTAATGGTTATTGATCCAGTATTGATATGATCAGGTTATTGATTCAGTATTGATATGATCAGGTTATTGATCCAGTATTGATATGTTCAGGTTATTGATCCAGTATTGATATGATCAGGTTAGTGGTTATTGATCCAGTATTGATATGATCAGGTTATTGATCCAGTATTGATATGATCAGGTTATTGATCCAGTATTGATATGATCAGGTTATTGATCCAGTATTGATATGTTCAGGTTAGTGGTTATTGATTCAGTATTGATATGATCAGGTTATTGATCCAGTATTGATATGATCAGGTTATTGATCCAGTATTGATATGATCAGGTTAGTGGTTATTGATCCAGTATTGATATGATCAGGTTATTGATCCAGTATTGATATGATCAGGTTATTGATCCAGTATTGATATGATCAGGTTATTGATCCAGTATTGATATGATCAGGTTATTGATTCAGTATTGATATGATCAGGTTATTGATCCAGTATTGATATGTTCAGGTTATTGATCCAGTATTGATATGATCAGGTTAGTGGTTATTGATCCAGTATTGATATGATCAGGTTATTGATCCAGTATTGATATGATCAGGTTAGTGGTTATTGATCCAGTATTGATATGATCAGGTTATTGATCCAGTATTGATATGATCAGGTTAGTGGTTATTGATCCAGTATTGATATGATCAGGTTATTGATCCAGTATTGATATGTTCAGGTTATTGATCCAGTATTGATATGATCAGGTTAGTGGTTATTGATCCAGTATTGACAAGATCAGGTTATTGATCCAGTATTGATATGACGGTGAAAGGACGGGGTTGGTCAACAGACCGCATGCAGTGCAGGTCCAGAGGTGCCTACCCTTATAGTAAAGGGTCAGTAAGTATGGAGGTTGTCATTAATCTTATTTTTTATATATCATTTTTTGTTGTTGTATGTTTTACTGGAGAGTGAGGTGAAAGGTAGGAGAGATGGTGCTGAAAGAGTAGTGGGACAGAGATGTGGGACAGAGATGCGGGACAGAGATGCGAAGCCATGCCGGCAGTGGGACATGTACTCCAGAGGCGTTGTCTTAGAGCGGTAGACCAGCCCAGGCCACGTTGAGTTCATTTCTAAAGATTGTAACATCCCACTGGATTGGACATATTTTCTCTCAACCACTTTATGGACACCATAACTGTTTATTTACCTGCCATAGTCAGTGGCTGTGTATGTGTCAGCTTTAACTGTGTTTCTCTCTACAGGTAAGAGGAAGCTGGAGAGGAAACTGGAGGGTTTGAGATTGGCACGAATCAGACAAGCTGCCACACCCAAAATACCTGAGGACTTCAAGGCCATCTGGGCCTAGAGGAGAATTTCCACTACTGCGACCTTTCGCCCTCTGCTCCTTGTCCCCTTTTAACCTCGTCTTAACCTCGTCAGTGCATCGAGGGGGCCTGCATAGCACAGCAGGTAGGGGACTTGTACAGTCGGGTCAGAATACTGTCTAGACAATTGTAATTTGTTCCGGGGTCATTATTTTGTATACTAGCTCATGTTTTTGATTCTGTTGTACGTTTAAAGCGGACAGTGGGTGTAGTACTGTAAGCGATAAGGATGAATCATAAAAGGCTGTCTTTTTTTTAAATGACTAAAAAAAAATAAAGATTTATGTAAGATCAACAGACCCATCTCTTTCTCTGGACTTTGTCTGTTGATTCATCGAGTGCTCAGTAGCAAAAGGCAGTTCCCTTGTGGTCAGTCGACCTGGGTACAATATACTATGGAGAGTCACAGTCTCTCGCGACTTCTGTTGAAGGATCTAAAATCACGCCTGACTAGGCCAATGAAATCTGTTCACTAACACCGCACTCAACGAGCTGTTTATGGCCATAAGCAAACAAGAAAATGCACATCCAAAGGTGGCGCTTCTCATGTTCGGCGATTAAAAAAAAAAAAAAAAAATATATATATATATATTTTTTAATGCAAGCAAACTGTAATCCGTTTTACCTCATTTTTTTACCAGCATGTCACCTGTGCACCGAGAAGCGACAAAGTTCTTGGTCACCTTTTACTCCAAACGCATTACACGGCTCTCTCTCCATCCCTTTAACAAACATGACCATAATTATATCCTCCTGATTCCTGTTTACAATAAAAGCTCAAACAGGAAGTACAGAGTCTTTTAGGTTCTAGCCTCTCTACAACGTAGCCTTCGTTGGCATAAGGATTCAGATCGTTGTGGAGACTGTCATTAGAGTGTCTTCCTGACATGCAGCAGATGAGTCTGTAGATGGCCACCAGGGGGATGGAGATAACTGGTACTGAAGACAGCAGGACACAGATGGCAAACACCCAGTCTGGATACGGCAGAACCTCTGTTTCGGGGAAGTTCACCTGCACAGACAGACATTTAGAATCAGAAAACGTAATTGCCCTGCAACAAATGACATCTCACAGGGAAAATCGCACCTGTTCCCTGTAGGCTGTAGTGCACTGCTTATTAGGTGAGTACTATGTAGTCATCTGACTGTGGCTGTCTCTCAACTGAAACCCTAGTCCCGCTTATCATGCACTACTATTGTATATACATTAATGATGTTGCTCTTGCTGCTGGTGAGTCTCTGATCCACATCTACACAGACGACACCATTCTGTATACTTCTGGCCCTTCTTTGTACACTGTGTTAACAACCCTCCAGACGAGTTTCAATGCCATATAACTCTCCTTCCGTGGCCTCCAACTGCTCTTAAATACAAGTAAAACTAAATGCATGCTCTTCAACCGATCGCTGCCTGCACCTGCCCGCCCGTCCAGTATTACTACTCTCGACGGTTCTGACTTAGAATATGTGGACAACTACAAATACCTAGGTGTCTGGCTAGACTGTAAACTCTCCTTCCAGACTCGCATCAAACATCTCCAATCCAAAATTAAATCCAGAATCGGCTTCCTATTTCGCAAACAAAGCCTCCTTCACTCATGCTGCCAAACATGCCCTCGTAAAACTGACCATACTACCGATCCTCGACTTCGGCGATGTCATCTACAAAATAGCCTCCAACACTCTACTCAGCAAACTGGATGTAGTCTATCACAGTGCCATCCGTTTTGTCACCAAAGCCCCATATACTACCCACCACTGCACACTCTCGTTGGCTGGTCCTCGCTTCATATTCATCGCCAAACCCACTGGCTCCAGGTCATCTATAAGTCTTTGCTAGGTAAAGCCACGCCTTATCTCAGCTCACTGGTCACCATAGCAGCACCCACCCGTAGCACGCACTCCAGCAGGTATATATCTTACTGGTCACCCCCAAAGCCAACACCTCCTTTGGCCGCCTTTCCTTCCAGTTCTCTGCTGCCAATGACTGGAACGAATTGCGAAAATCACTGAAGCTGGAGTCTTATATCTCCCTCTCTAACTCTAAGCATCAGCTGTCAGAGCAGCTTACTGATCATTGCACCTGTACATAGCCCATCTGTAAACAGCCCATCCAACTACCTCATCCCCATAGTTATTTATTTTTGCTCTTTTTTTATATATATAATCTTTTGCAGATTAAATATATATACTGCTCAAAAAAATAAAGGGAACACTTAAACAACACAATGTAACTCCAAGTCAATCACACTTCTGTGAAATCAAACTGTCCACTTAGGAAGCAACACTGATTGACAATAAATGTCACATGCTGTTGTGCAAATGGAATAGACAACAGGTGGAAATTATAGGCAATTAGCAAGACACCACCAATAAAGGAGTGGTTCTGCAGGTGGGGACCACAGACCACTTCTCAGTTCCTATGCTTCCTGGCTGATGTTTTGGTCACTTTTGAATGCTGGCGGTGCTTTCACTCTAGTGGTAGCATGAGACGGAGTCTACAACCCACACAAGTGGCTCAGGTAGTGCAGCTCATCCAGGATGGCACATCAATGCGAGCTGTGGCAAGAAGGTTTGCTGTGTCTGTCAGCGTAGTGTCCAGAGCATGGAGGCGCTACCAGGAGACAGGCCAGTACATCAGGAGACGTGGAGGAGGCCGTAGGAGGGCAACAACCCAGCAGCAGGACCGCTATAATAAGATTATTTCTTTCATTCAGATCTAGGATGTGTTGTGTTCCCTTTATTTTTTTGAGCAGTATATAAACTGTATAGGGGATTAGAAATGATGCACCTAATTACATTGATTGTTGCTTCAATCTGCAATGTTAAAGCTGATCTGAATTTAGGCTGTTCTGAGGGCAAAATGGGGGGTGCAACTGTGGAGGTCCCCGAGGATTTGGGTTTGAAAAGGCTGCGTTAGCAGTGGTGGCTCTTACATAGTCAGGATTCCATGCTGGGTAGGTGGGGTGTGTCTGGGCCTGGACGGCAACGTACGCCACCAACACCACCAACAGCATCAGAGGGCTGATGACCAACCAGCAGACTTTCCAGAAGATGTTGGGTCTACGTCCTGTCATGAACTCCAAGTCATCACTGAACCTATGGAGACAGGAAGAGGCTTTAAATCAAATCAAATTTTATGTGTCACGTGCACCGAATACAACAGGTATAGAGCTTACAGTGAAATGCTGAATACAACAGGTGTAGTAGACCTTACATTGAAATGCTGAATACAACAGGTATAGTAGACCTTACAGTGAAATGCTGAATACAACAGGTGTAGTAGACCTTACAGTGAAATGCTGAATACAACAGGTGTAGTAGACCTTACAGTGAAATGCTGAATACAACAGGTGTAGACCTTACAGTGAAATGCTGAATACAACAGGTGTAGTAGACCTCACAGTGAAATGCTGAATACAACAGGTGTAGTAGACCTCACAGTGAAATGCTGAATACAACAGGTGTAGTAGACCTCACAGTGAAATGCTGAATACAACAGGTGTAGTAGACCTCACAGTGAAATGCTGAATACAACAGGTGTAGACCTCACAGTGAAATGCTTACTTACAAGCCCTTAACCAACAATGCAGTTCTGAGAAAAATAAGTGTTAAGTTAGAAATAAAAATAACGAACAGCAGTAAAATAACAAGCAAGGCTATGTACAGGGGTAATATGTAAATGTAGGGTGAATTACAGTGACTATGCGTAGATAGTAAACAGAGTAGCAGCAGTGTAAAAGAGGGGGTGGGGGGGAACGATGCAAATAGCCATTTGATTAGCTGTTCAGGAGTCTTATGGCTTGGTAGTAGAAACCTGTTTAGAAGCCTTTTGGACCTAGACTTGGTGCTCCGGTACCGCTTGCCGTGCGGTAGCAGAGAGAACAGTCTATGATTAGGGTGGTTGGAGTCTTTGACAATTTTTAGGGCCTTCCTCTGACACCGCCTGGTATAGAGGTCCTGGATGGCAGGAAGCTTGTCCCCAGTGATGTACTGGGCCGTACCCTCTGTAGTGCCTTGCGGTCGGGGGCCGAGCAGTTGCCATACCAGGCAGTGATGCAACCAGTCAGGATGCTCTCGATGGTGCAGCTGTAGAACTTTTTGAGGACCCATACCAAATATTTTCAGTCTCCTGAGGGGGAATAGGCTTTATTTCCCACTTCACATCTGTCTTGGTGTGTTTGGACCATGATAGTTTGTTGGTGATTCGGACACCAAGGAACTTGAAGGTATCAACTCGCTCCACTACAGCCCCATCGAGGCCCCCCCCCCCCCCACTACAGGCTCAGATAGAAGAATAAGAGAAAGAGATGGAAGAGGAACAGATGAAAGCGGAACTAATGCCTCTGAACTGCAGATGACTCAAATTCAGTTTAGGGTTGCAAAATTCCAGTAGATTTTCCCTAAATTCCCAGAAACCCCGTCTGTAAGATTCCCTGATTCAGTAGGGAGTAAGCAGGAAATCCAGAGTCCTCCAAACAGGATTTTTTTTAAATCTTGGAATTTGGGTAAAGTTACTGGAATTTTGCAACCCTGTGCAGGTTCTATAACATGTAGATGATCCAGGATTAAAACCTAATCGGTCACAAGTGGATTGTGTCGGGAATCATACATTTGCTCAAGTTGTAGAAAATGCTGAACCCAAAGATTAGGTGAACAACTGCTATATTTAAAGGTTTAACAGACCAACAACAGACATGTTCCTCTGAGAGGTTCCTAGCAATCTGCCCCATTCTAAAGACAAGACACTGCGGCACAGACGTCAATTCAATGTCTATTCCACGTTGGTTCAAAGTCATTCAACCAGTGTGTGTGCCCAGTGGGAAGACGCTCATTACAGTTCAAACCAGGACAACTATAGTATTATTATGAGGCTCTTACCGTCCTATTCCGTAGATGTATGCCACAGCGATGATCTCAAAGAAGGCGATGATGAGAAAAGGAACGGAGCCCACGTAACTGTTAAAGACCTCCAACCAGTAGTTCCCTGAACCCAGACAGAATATCAGAGCCACCAGGAACGATACCAGGCAGATTATTGCTGGAGGGAAAGAAGGTGGGGAGTGATGGAGGGAGAGCGAGACAGAGAAAACAGAAGACGGCGTTAAGATAGTTTCCAAAATAACAGTGTTTCGTCACACATTGGCAATGTTGAAAGATACGAAAAATCTGATCATTTCCTTTTTTGGCTTTTACCTGTGAAGAGCTCATTGGGCATCCACTTGGGTACCAGTTTGAGGTCATGAAGGGGCGTGAGGACGCCCTCCAGATTACCAAACATGGAGGACAGACCCAGACTGAACAGCATGATGAAGAAGAGCACAGCCCACACCTGGTCAAACAGACAGGAATCACAACAACAACACAGCCCACAGCTGGTCAAACAGACAGGATTCACGTCAACAACAGCCCACACCCCTGGTCAAACAGACAGGACTCAAAACAACACAGCCCACACCTGGTCAATCAGACAGGATTCACAACAACACAGCCCTCGCCTGGTCAATCAGACAGGAATCACAACAACAGCCCTCGCCTGGTCAATCAGACAGGAATCACATCAACAACAGCCCACACACCTAGTCAAACAGACAGGACTCAAAACAACACAGCCCACACCTGGTCAATCAGACAGGATACACAACAACAGCCCTCGCCTGGTCAATCAGACAGGAATCACAACAACAGCCCTCGCCTGGTCAATCAGACAGGAATCACATCAACAACAGCCCACACACCTAGTCAAACAGACAGGACTCAAAACAACACAGCCCACACCTGGTCAATCAGACAGGATACACAACAACAGCCCTCGCCTGGTCAATCAGACAGGAATCACAACAACAGCCCTCGCCTGGTCAATCAGACAGGAATCACATCAACAACAGCCCACACACCTAGTCAAACAGACAGGACTCAAAACAACACAGCCCACACCTGGTCAATCAGACAGGATTCATATCAGCAACACAGTCCACACCCCTGGTCAATCAGACAGGAACACAGCCCACAGCTGGTCAATCAGACAGGAATCTAATCAGATACAGATGAATTTAACTGGGTTCAACACAGAGTTGTCTCTGTATTTGAACTGTTATTTTTTTTTTAAAGAAGTAATATAAAAAATAAAACAAAGGGTCAGCCCATACCTGAGAGCCAGGCATCGATATCACCGCTTCTGTGAACACGATGAACGCTAACCCAGTACCAGACGCACTCTGGAGGGAGGATGGAGAGAGATGGAAACAAGACAACCAATTAGCTTCTTTTATGCAGCGAGTGAGGGTTGAATATCAAGAAAACTTGACTCAACTCCTGAGGTCGTTTTTTTTGTTGTTGCCCTGAGGTAGTTTAACTCCTGAGTATAGTACCTGATCCAAGAAGGTTTGCAGGTCGCATGTCTTCAGGTTGAGATCGGATACTCTGGATGGTTGTGTCCCATTTAAAGAGTCAAACCACTGCTCGTAGTTTTCAACTGTTATGTTCATGTCGCCAATATCAAACTCATTGGTCAGTGCTAAGATGTTACTGTAAGTTACAACAAGAGAAACATATTGGTCATTTGTTTTGGTTGAGTTTGCATCTGCTTTTCCAGAGGATATCAAACACACAAGGTAGAATATAAAGGTTTCACAACTTGACTGCAAACTAGTTTCATGATTTAGCAAATGTTGCCAAATAAACGTCCATTTTATCACACCTACCCATTCAGACAGGTGACATAGTTGGTGTGGGCCTTGAATCCCAGGATGGCAAAGATGGGGATGGAGGCATAGATTGATGTAGCACTGTTTATAACCCCCACTAAAACAGCATCCCTTTCACAGTCATTCCTGACCAAACACACAGACAAGAAACAAAGTGAATGCAAATTATTGGTCCATGGTGGAACAGCCAGGAAGTTATGTCAAGGAAGGTGAACGGTATGGCAAATTAAAAGCCTTGGGGGACGAATGACATGCTGGACCCATAAAGGTTGATGTTACTAATAATGATTGACCATTGGGCTCACTTCTGGCTGTTGTAACTGGAGAATGAGATGAGTCCACCAAAGGCCACTGACAGAGAGAAGAAGATCTGAGTAGCAGCATCCAGCCATACCTGCGGGTCCTTCAGGATCTCCCACTGATGAGACACACAGACAGAAACACAGTTTGGAATATATTTTTTAACATTATTACAGATCAGGTGGATTGTAAAGCCACGTTACTTTCCCTCTGTCTTTCTCTCACACACAAACTGAAGCCCCTGAGCCCTTTATCACTGATGTTAACTTTTTTGTACATAATATTTCCACCAGCATTTCCTGACCAGAAATAGCTTTTGGACATCAGAAGAAGAATACAAAATCTTGATTTGGATGAAGAGTTCTGCTTCAACGAGTCGGCAGCTGTGGATGTCCTGCTCATTCCGGACCAGGCCCTCGGGACTCGAAGAGGAAGAGATGGCGCAAGAGAGGCAAACGATCTGGAACCCTGATAAAACTACGTCGGTGATAAACCGCCTCTACCCTCCGTTCTATTGGTGAACATGCTAATCACTGGAGAATAAACTGGATGAGCTCTGTTGGAGACTATCCTATCAACAGGACCTGAAGAATAGTAATATCCTATGTTTTTCAGAGTCGTGGCTGAGCAAGGACATCAAATCAGATTTTATTGGTCACATGTTTAGCAGATGTTATTGCAGGTGTAGCGAAATGCTTGGATAACATTCAGAAAAAATTCAGACTCCTTCACTTTTTCCACATTTTGTTACATTAGAGCATTATTCTAAACTGGATAAAAAATAAAAAATAATCTCATCAATCTACACACAAAACCCTATAATGATGGTGGTGGCAGCATCATGCTGTGGGGATGTTTTTCAGCAGCAGGGACTGTGAGACTAGACAGGATCGAGGGAAAGAGGAGCGAAGCAAAGTACAGAGAGATCCTTGATAAAGCAGACAGGACCTCAGGACCTCAGACTGGGGAGAAGGTTCACCTTCCAACAGGACAACGACCCTAAGCACAGAGCCAAGACAACGCAGGAGTGGCTTCGGGACAAGCGTCTGAATGTCCTTGAGTGGCCCAGCCAGAGCTCGGACTTGAACCCGATCGAACATCTCTGGAGTTTTCTTTATTTTTACTATTTTCCTCATTGTACAATAATAGTAAAGACATTAAAGATAAGAAATAACATATATGGAATCATGTAGTAACGAAAAAAGTGTTCATTCTTAAAAGTAGCCATCCTTTGCCTTAATGGCAGCTTTGCACACTCTTGGCATTCTCTCAATCAGCTTCATTAGGTAGTCACCTGCAATGAATTTCAATTAACAGGTGTGCCTTCTTAAAAGTTAATTTGTGGAATTTCTTTCCTTAATGCGTTTGAGCCAATCACTTGCGTTGTGACAAGGTAGGGTTGGTATACAGAAGATAGCCCTATTTGGTAAAAGACAAAGTCAATATTATGTCAAGAATAGCTAAAATAAGCAAAGAGAAATGACAGTCCATCATTACTTTAAGACATGAAGGTCAGTCAATCCTGAATAACTTTTAAAGTTTCTTCAAGTGCAGTTGCAAAAACAATTAAGCACTATGATGAAACTGGCTCTCATGAGGACCGCCACAGGAAAGGAAGACCCAGAGTTACCTCAGCTGCAGAGGATAAGTTCATTTGAGTTACCAGACTCAAAAATTGCAGCCCAAATAAATGCTTCACAGAGTTCAAGTAACAGACACATCTCAACATCAACTGTTCAGAGGAGACACCAGTAATAAGAAGAGACTTGCTTGGGCCAAGAAACATGAGCAATGGACATTAGACCGGTGGAAATCTGTCCTTTGGTCTGATGATTCCAAATTTGAGATTTTTGCTTCCAACCGCCGTGTCTTAGTGAGACACAGAGTAGGTGAACGGATGATATCTGCATGTATGGTTCCCACCGTGAGCATGGAGGAAGAGGTGTGATGGTGTGGGGGTGCTTTGCTGGTGACACTGTCCGTGATTTATTTAGAGTTAAAGGCACATTAACGAGCATGGCTACACAGCATTCTGCAGTGGTACGCCATCCCATCTGGTTTGCAATCAGTGGGACTATCATTTGTTTTTTGACCCAACACACCTCCAGGCTGTGTAAAGGATATTTGACCAAGAAGGAGGGTGATGGAGTGCTGCATCAGATGACCTGGCCTCCACAATCACCCAACCACAACCCAATTGAGATGGTTTGGGAAGAGTTGGTCCGCAGAGTGAAGGAAAAGCAGCCAACAAGATGGTTTAATTATTTTGATGTCTTCACTATTATTCTACAAAAACCCTTGAATGAGTAGGTGTGTCCAAACTTTTGACTGGTACTGTAGCTGTGCAGCGATGCTCCCCATCCAACCTGACAGAGCTTGAGAGGATCTGCAGAGAAGAATGGGAGAAAGTCCTCAAAATACAGGTGGCCAAGCTTGTAGCGTCCTACCCAAGAATAATCAAGGCTTTAATCGCTGCCAAAGGTGCTTCAACAAAGTACTGACCATTGTCTTTGTAACCGACTTCAGTGGCCAAATGCTCAGTGTTCCACTAGCTGGTAATCTTCTCTTTTGTTGCTCAGGCTTAGCAAGCTAATGGATAAGTTTTTGTGTACGTGATCAAACTTCAAAAATACACAAAACTCTTTACCTAGATGTACAATGGCGTGACCTCCTATGCAAAAACAAAGGACGAGGTGGAGAATCTAGCGTTTGAGATGGACTCGAGTGTCCGAGTGAACAGTGTTGAGATTCAGCCATCCTTATAGACACAGACAGACGGACGGACGGACAGACAGACAGACAGACAGACAGACAGACAGACAGACAGACAGACAGACAGACAGACAGACAGACAGACAGACAGACAGACAGACAGACAGACAGACAGACAGACAGACAGACAGACAGACAGACAGACAGACAGACAGACAGACAGACAGACAGACAGACAGACAGACAGACAGACAGACAGACAGACAGACAGACAGACAGGACTTACATCAGGTGTGAACAGATACATTAGACCTTCAGATGATCCAGGTAGGGTCAGGGCTCTCACCATGAAGATGGTTAGTACCAGGTAGGGGAACGTTGCTGTTACATACACAGCCTGTAATAAGACAGGTGATGAAAAGGTATATATATTTTTAAAGCCACAACAAACTCCAACAAAGATCAACATTCTAAAGTTGGCAGATGTTTGCTACTTTTAGAATATTGTGTTGTACATTTACATTTTAGTCATTTAGCAGACACTCTTATCCAGAACAACTTACAGTAGTGAATGCATACATTTCATACATTTTTTTTTCTTTTGTTGTACTGGCCCCCCGTGGGAATCAAACCCACAACCCTGGCGTTGCAAACACCATGCTCTACCAACTGAGCTACAGGGAAGGCCGTAGAACAGCTGATAGGACATTCAGGTCGAAGAGACGTGACTTGGGGTTTGAAACCTTTTCCATGGTATCGGTGCCTCTTTACAAACACGTGATGAACCAAGTTGCCACTTGGTTGAAGCAAGGTGTTGTATCATGAAATACATGCATCAGAAACGGGGCACACTTTTGTTTGATTTGTCAGAGAAATATCAGCAAGCTAGGGTTACCTAACTGCAGTAAAATAGCTAGCTAGCTGTCTGCTTGGCTAAAGACAGAACGTCAGCACACTGTTCTCTGGCTAAACAGATCCATCTCGTCTCAAGTCTATAGCTTAAGATTTAAATATTGGTAACTCCAGCAGCCGATATGAGACGTTCTAAAATTAGATTGGTCAGATTGAGCAAACTTTGTTCTAAAATTGCATGAAACCATATTGGCTATATCTGTTCCAGGCTTTAAAATGCAGCACACTGTCTGCCTCTCACCTTGCCGATGGTCTCGATCCCCCTGATAAAACAGATGTAAAGGATAGACCAGGCGGTAGCTAAGCTGACCACCATCCACCACTGTAGAGAGCCACTGGTCTCCATGTTAGGAGTGATGTTCAGGGTCTGACGGTACCAGAAGTAGTTGACCGGCGTGCTTTCTACACACTCCTCCACGTACCCTGGTTCAAATTATAATTCACTTTGGTCAAATTACATAATGTACACTTGCTGTTCATTCTTCAACTATGGTCCAACCTACAAACTGTGCATGGTTCCTGACAAATGAACAAATAGCTTGAATGAACTAATAATACAAATAATTAATAGAATTTACAGTATATAGCGATTTTCTACCAACTGTTGTACTCAAAGCGCTTCATACCTGTGTTGTTGTGGTTGAGGGGACATTGGCTCCAGGGCAGGGGTTCCTGGAAGGAGTTGAAGAGGTACCAGAGGACCCAGGCCAAGATAGTGTTGTAGAACAGACTCACACAGAAGGACACCACCATAGAGGCTACACCTGATGGACATGGGAGTGTAGATCAGAAACACCAAACAGCAGCCACCCACCTACTCCTGAGAGGAAGAAACAACTGCACAATTTAATGACTCCGATGAAATAATTGATTGAACCAACGTTTCAACAGCTAAGCTGTCTTCATCAGGGTTTCATCACCTACCTACTCCTCCCAGGTAGGGTGATATGGAGTTCCAGACTCCGATGCTGCCCATGCGGAGCCTCTGTCCTATAGCCAGCTCCAAGTAGAGCAGAGGCAGACCCTGAAACACCAGGGCTATCAGGTAGGGGATCAGAAACGCACCTGGAGAGAGGGGACAGGGGTCAAACACCAGGGCTATCAGGTAGGGGATCAGGAACACACCTGGAGAGAGGGGACAGGGGTCAAACACCAGGGCTATCAGGTAGGGGATCAGGAACACACCTGGAGAGAGGGGACAGGGGTCAAACACCAGGGCTATCAGGTAGGGGATCAGGAACACACCTGGAGAGAGGGGACAGGGGTCAAACACCAGGGCTATCAGGTAGGGGATCAGGAACACACCTGGAGAGAGGGGACAGGGGTCAAACACCAGGGCTATCAGGTAAGGGATCAGGAACACACCTGGAGAGAGGGGACAGGGGTCAAACACCAGGGCTATCAGGTAAGGAACACACCTGGGGAAAGAGATGTTCAATACCTAACTGTCAACAATCTAATTATCCAATTAACCCTAAACTTAAACCCTGGAACCTTATAGGCTAGTTGTTTATTTTACTCATGAACACCGTACAAATTCTCATTAAATGTACACATTTCTTTCTTATGTGATATATTGGTCTCCATAGCATTTTAAATTGTAATGGATTTGGGTCGGGTCTGAATATATTAATAAGGATTATCCAATTTTTTTTTCAATTTTCACCTAAAATGACATACCCAAATCGAACTTCCTGTAGCTCAGGCCCTGAAGCAAGGATATGCATATTCTTGGTACCATTTGAAAGGAAACACTTTGAAGTTTATGGAAATGTGAAAGGAATGTAGTAGAATATAACACAATAGATCTGGTAAAAGATAATACAAAGAAAAAACCAACCGTTCTTTTGTATTTATTTTGTACTATCATCTTTGAAATGCAAGACAAAGGCCATAATGTATTATTCCAGCCCAGGTGCAATTAAGATTTTGGCCACTAGATGGCATCAGTGTATGTGCAAAGTTTTAGACTGATCCAAAAAAACATTGCATTTCTTTTCAAAATATTGTATCAAGACCGCCCAAATGTGCCTAATTTGTTTATTAATAACTTTTCGTGTTCAAAAGTGCACTCTCCTCAAACAATAGCATGGTATTCTTTCACTGTAATAGCTACTGTAAATTGAATAGTGTAGTTAGATTAAGAAGAATGTAAGCTTTCTGCCAATATCAGATATGTCTACGTCCTGGGAAATGTTCTTGTTACTTACAACCTCATGCTAATCGCATTGGCCATTTTAGAATCATATCCTCCTCAGTCTGACGTTTCCAATAAAAGTATATTTATCTATGCATATTCACTTTACCCCTACCTACATGTACAAATTAGCTCAACTAATCTGTTATCAGACTGATAACTTGAAGTATGAGCAAACTACATGACATTTAGTGTGAAATCACCCAGGTACATTTGGGCAAATCGTGAAGGACACATTTATATTTACATTACATTTTTCTGCAAGAATATCCGTCAAATCTGTATACTTGGACTTTGATTTAGCCTTTCCATTATTAGTAGCCTCATTGTAAGTTCAAGATTTGCAAAACACACAGTTTTCATAACTTCATAACTCACCATTATTCTTGCAATATTTGTCCAAAAGGAAAAGGCTTGCTATCGCACAAGGTTAGCAGCAAAATTGTGTGACAGATATGGGAAGCCCAGCTCATTGGCTATCTAGCTAGCTTTGTTTTATCCCGATTGGTGCTTATTTGACCTCGTTACAGTCAATCAAATGAAGACCGCCCGTGTCATCGGCGTGCCATGAAGGCATCGCTCTCTGACCAAATTTGGAGTCCTATAGGATATACTACACCCCTAATGATATAGTGAAGTCTGGTTACATTCTAGGATCTCTGAGGAATAAATACGAACGTGATTTGACTGGTTGAAAACAACGTTTAGGATGAGATTTTCACAGATTCCTTTCTTTGCAAATTGAACGAGTGGAAATACAAAATTGATTGTGCATGTTATATGGACCTTTTTATAGATATGAAAAAGGATTTTATCAAACAAAATGACACTTCATGTTACCTCTGGGACCCTTGGGATGATAAATCAAAGCAAGATTTCAGAATGTAAGTACACATTTCACCTTCAGAGGTGAATTTATTAAACCTATCACTGTGAAAAAGCATTTTGTTGTTAGGAGCTCTCCTCAAACAATAGCATGGCATTTCTTAGCAGTAAAAGCTACAGTAAATTGGAGAGTGCAGTTATATTATCAGCTGATATAAGACACTTACAGTTGAAGTCGGAAGTTTATATACACTTAGGTTGGAGTCATTAAATCTCTTTTTTCAACCACTCCACAAGTTTCTGTACAACAAACTATAGTTTTGGCAAGTCGGTTAGGACATCTACTTTGTGCATGACACAAGTAATTCTTCCAACAATTGTTTACAGACAGATTATTTCACTTATAATTCACTGTATCACAATTCCAGTGGGTCAGAAGTTTACATACACGAAGTTGACTGTGCCTTTAAACAGCTTGGAAAATTCCAGAAAATTATGTCATGGCTTTAGAAGCTTCTGATAGGCTAATTGACATCATTTGAGCCAATTGGAGGTGTACCTGTGGATGTATTTCAAGGCCTACCTTCAAACTCAGTGCCTCTTTTCTTGACATCATGGGAAAATCAAAAGAAATAGGCCAAGACCTCAAAAACAATTGTAGACCTCCACAAGTTTGGTTCATCCTTGGGAGCAAATTCCAAACGCCTGAAGGTACCACGTTCATCTGTACAACAATAGTACGCAAGTATAAAAACCATGGGACCACGCAGCCATCATACCGCTCAGGAAGGACTCATGTTCTGCCTCCTAGAGATTAATGTACTTTGGTGCGAAAAGTGCAAATCAATCCCAGAACAACAGCAAAGGACCTTGTGAAGATTCTGGAGGAAACAGGTACAAAAGTATCCATATCCACAGTAAAACGAGTCCTATATCGACATAACCTGAAAGGCCGCTCAACAAGGAAGAAGCCACTGCTCCAAACCCCCTCATAAAAAAGCCAGACTACGGTTTGCAACTGCCATGGGGACAAAGATCGTACTTTTTGGAGAAATGTCCTCTGGTCCGATGAAACAAAAATACAACTGTTTGGCCATAATGACCAATGTTATTTTTGGAGGAAAAAGGGGGAGGCTTGCAAGCCAAAGAACAACATCCCAACCGTGAAGCACGGGGGGTGGCAGCATCATGTTGTGGGGGTACTTTGCTGCAGGAGGGACTGGTGCACTTCACAAAATAGATGGCATCATGAGAAAGGAAAATTACCTGGATATATTGAAGCAACATCTCAAGACATCAGTCAGGAAGTTAAAGCTTGGTCGCAAATGGATCTTCCAAATGGACAATGACCCAAAGCATACTTCCAAAGTTGTGGCAAAATGGCTTAACAACACCAAAGTCAAGGTATTGGAGTGGCCATCACAAAGTCCTGACCTCAATCCTATAGAAAATGTGTGGGCAGAACTGAAAAAGCGTGTGCGAGCAAGGACGCCTACAAACCTGACTCAGTTACACAAGCTCTGTCAGGAGGAATGGGCCAAAATTCACCCAACTTATTGTGGGAAGCTTCTGGAAGGCTACCTGAAATGTTTGACCCAAGTTAAACAATTAAAAGCAATGCTACCAAATACTAATTGAGTGTATGTAAACTTCTGACCCACTGGGAATGTGATGAAAGAAATAAAAGCTGAAATAAATCATTCTCTCTACTATTATTCTGACATTTCACATTCTTAAAATAAAGTGGTGATCCTGACTGACCTAAGACTGGGAATTTTTACTAGGATTAAATGTCAGGAACTGTCAAAAACTGAGTTTAGATGTATTTGGCTAAAATGTATGTAAAATTCCGACTTCAACTGTACATGTACCGATGTGTTGTTTCTCTCAAATCTGCATTCGTAACATACGGATTTGCATGATTTACTACTGCCTCGTTGATGGGATGCCTATCCCTAAGAAGGCTTGTAGGTTGGGTTGGGTAGGGAAGGGGGTAGGGTAGGGGACTTGTTAGTAAGCATTTCACGGTAAAGTCTACACTTGTTGTATTCTGCGCATGTGACAAATAAAGTTTGATTTGATTCTTGATACCATTTGAAAGGAAACACTTTGAAGTTTGTGGAAATGTGAAATTAGTTTAGCAGAATATAACACCTTAGATCTGGTAAAAGACAATACAAAATAAAAAATGTGTTTAATTTTTTTGAATCATCTTTGAAATACAAGAGAAAGGCCATACTTTTATAGGAGTCTAGGGGTAATTTAGAATTTGGCCACCAGATGGCAGCAGTGGGTGTGCAAAGTTTCAGACTGATCCAGTGAAGAATTGCATTACAGCACAATAAAACTATGCTGCATTTTATCTCTGGGACTGTCAGGATGACAAATCAGAGCAAGATTACTGAATGTAAGTACATTATTTACCTTCAGAGGTGAATGTATCAAACCAGTTGCCATGATAAAAGTGTTTTGTTGTTGTGCACTCTCCTCAAACAATAGCATGGTCTCTTTTCACTGTAATAGCTACTGTTAATTGGAAACTGCAGTTAGATTAACACAAATTTGAGCTTTCTGCCCGTATAAGACATGTCTATGTCCCGGAAAGTTGGCTATGGTATACAACGTCATTCTAGTCACATTAGCGCAGTTTAGCAACACCGGGACACCGATCCCGTAGAGGTTAAACCCGCTTCCAGTGTTAAACCCATAGTGATTGTTTAAGACCTAAACATCAGCCAGGTGTTGTAGGAGAGCCTATGAGAATAGAAGCCTGATGTTATAGGAGAGCCTATGAAAATAGAAGCCTGGTGTTGTAGGAGAGCCTATGAGAATAGAAGCCTGGTGTTGTAGGATGGCATATCTTAGATAACACTTCTACGCCACAATCATGCAGTTTCTGTTCATTATGTATTCAGATATATAAACCGAGTAGATAATGTTTAACTACTGTCAGTTACTCTGTATCCTCAAACATGATGTAGTTGGTCTGTGCAGTACATATTGATACAACATGGACAGAAATCACAAGATTGAGGCTTGAAGGTTTTATCTAAGAGATGAATGTCCAAGATGTTAGGAGTTATCTCTCATACCATTATAAAATAATCTAAAAATACACCATAGAAAACAAAAATGCATGGAGTTAAAATGTTAAATTGAGAGAAAGTTTTAACATGAACAAAGTTGTAGGGGAAAAACTAAAGAAAATAAGTGTAAAAGCATCTATACCCCCTCCGTAAATCTGGCAGAGGTAGGGGAAGCGCCACACGTTCCCCACTCCAACAGCGAAGCCAATGCAGGTCAGCAGGTACTCTGCCTTGTTGTTCCACTTGGGTCTCTCCTCTCCCACCTTGTTGTCCTCCATACCCTCCTCTGGCATGCTCAGCTCTCAGCAGTAGTTTAGCTCAGTAGTAGATCAACCTCTGGTTTTCAGTTTAGTCCAGTGTGTTTTAGCCCGAGGTTCTAGCACTCTGAACCAATGCTTATTCTGTAGCGTGAACACAGTTATTCAGTTGTCCACTTGAATTCACTGGTTGGGTGTTTGTATCTTCACTCCAGTGTCTGATCTGAAACACATGGTTAATGTGTGAGAGCGCTCTACGAGTCTCCTGTGTTTTTCCGTGTCCACTGTAGTTTTCCAGTAGAGTGGTGTACAGTAGGTACAGCCGATGTGAAATGGCTACCTAGTTGTAGTTGTATTTCCTTGCTCTGCTTTTGTGGAGCGACGGGGTAAAGATGCTTCGTGGGTGACAGTTGTCGATGTGTTCACAGGGTCCCTGGTTGAGCCCAGCTTGGGGAAAGGAGAGAGACAGAAGCAAACACAGTTGCATAGGGTCACAGGGTCCAAGTCAAAAGTGCCAATATCAGATCTGACGAGAGTGTAAAGTTACAGTAGCTAATTTGGGTTAATGGTCAATGTGTGAGGGAACTCTAACAAGTCTCCAGTGTTTTCCTATGTCCCTGTAGCTTTCCAGTAGCCTCCTTGTCAGACCCTTGGTGGTGTGTAGTATGAAGATTCCTTAAAACCACCACTTCGATAGAGCTACGACCGAAAGTTACTTTTTGTTCGTAGCAGGTTAGGAGAACTTATGCAGCAGGTTACGATAATTAGATTAAGGTTAAGAAAAGAGTTAGGGTTAGTGAAAATGCTCTCCTAACCTGCTACAAAAAGTCACTTCCAGTCATAGCTGTATCAAAGTGGTGCCGTGTAGTAATTGTCTTTACAGGTGAGAGGCACACTTGGTAGACAATAAATAGCCATGTTACAAATGACAACAGTGGCAATATCAGCACTGATGTGAGAGCAAAGTTAGTGTTTATTATTCATTTAACACACAAATTAGGGTTAATTGTTAAACTTGACTTCGTTATTAGAAAGCAAAAACCATAGTTCAATTCTAGCTCTCATAAGCTGGGTGGTTTCAGACTAGCACGAGTCAGACAGGCTGCCACACTCAAAAAAAACCTGAGGACTTCAAGGCCATCCGGGCCTAGTCGAGAATCTCAGCCCCCTCCTCCACGGCCAATAACCACGGCAGTGTGTCAGGGTTTCTGCAAAGAACAGCACAGGTAGGAAGGAGCCTTGTTGCATCTGTTTATATATGGACATTTAGGATTTGTTTTAATATTCTGTTTTGGCTCTACCTTATTTTTTGATACCAATGTACTTTAAAGCAAGCGTAAATAGTACCAGGTGTAATTTATAGTCGTAGAGTGGTCGTGGTTGGTTTATTTGACCATCCCAGGTTACGGTCTAACTAGGGATGCAGTGATGATGCGGGCTGAGGTTTGGCAGATCATTGACTTGGCACAAACAACCTGATTAAAACACATCTCTTTCACAAGATCATTTGAGAGAGAGAGAGGGCAAAACATCATTAAATTGATATAAAACAGTAGAGCGATAAGGATAATAAAAAGCTCTCTTTAACATGCCATGTAAAAAAATCTATAAAGATTGAATGTGAGATCAACAAGACAAAAACCTCCTCCCATCTCTATCTCTGGACTTTGTCCTGTTGATTCATCGCATCAAAGTGTGTCATATTTCGTTCTTTCTAGCAATTGCTATGACAACAGACAGGACAGAGGAGTTAGCTAGCTAAAGTGCCATGACAACGGACAGGACAGAGGAGTTAGCTAGCTAAAGTGCCATGACAACAGACAGGACAAAGGAGTTAGCTTGCTAAAGTGCCATGACAACGGACAGGACAGAAGGGTTAGCTAGCTAAAATGCCATGACAACAGACAGGACAGAGGAGTTAGCTAGCTAAAGTGCCATGACAACAGACAGGACAGAGGAGTTAGCTAGCTAAAGTGCCATGACAACAGACAGGACAGAGGAGTTAGCTAGCTAAAGTGCCATGACAACAGACAGGACAGAGGAGTTAGCTAGCTAAAGTGCCATGACAACAGACAGGACAAAGGAGTTAGCTAGTTAAGTGCCATGACAACAGACAGGACAGAGGAGTTAGCTAGCTAAAGTGCCATGACAACAAACAGGACAAAGGAGTTAGCTAGCTAAAGTGCCATGACAACGGCCAGGAAGGGGGGGTTAGCTAGCTAAAGTGCCATGACAACAAACAGGACAGAAGGGTTAGCTAGCTAAAGTGCCATGACAACAGACAGGACAGAGGAGTTAGCTAGTTAAAATTGCCCTGACAACAGACAGGACAGAGGAGTTAGCTAGCTAAAGTGCCATGACAACAGACAGGACAGAGGAGTTAGCTAGCTAAAGTGCCATGACAACGGACAGGACAGAGGAGTTAGCTAGCTAAATTGCCATGACAACAGACAGGACAGAGGAGTTAGCTAGCTAAAGTGGCATGACAACGGACAGGACAGAGGAGTTAGCTAGCTAAAGTGCCATGACAACAGACAGGACAAAGGAGTTAGCTAGTTAAGTGCCATGACAACAGACAGGACAGAGGAGTTAGCTAGCTAAAGTGCCATGACAACAGACAGGACAGAGGAGTTAGCTAGCTAAAGTGCCATGACAACAGACAAGACAGAAGGGTTAGCTAGCTAAAGTGCCATGACAACAGACAGGACAGAGGAGTTAGCTAGCTAAAGTGCCATGACAACAAACAGGACAAAGGAGTTAGCTAGCTAAAGTGCCATGACAACGGCCAGGAAGGGGGGGTTAGCTAGCTAAAGTGCCATGACAACAAACAGGACAGAAGGGTTAGCTAGCTAAAGTGCCATGACAACAGACAGGACAGAGGAGTTAGCTAGTTAAAATTGCCCTGACAACAGACAGGACAGAGGCGTTAGCTAGCTAAAGTGCCATGACAACAGACAGGACAGAGGAGTTAGCTAGCTAAAGTGCCATGACAACGGACAGGACAGAGGAGTTAGCTAGCTAAATTGCCATGACAACAGACAGGACAGAGGAGTTAGCTAGCTAAAGTGGCATGACAACGGACAGGACAGAGGAGTTAGCTAGCTAAAGTGCCATGACAACAGACAGGACAGAGGAGTTAGCTAGCTAAAGTGCCATGACAACGGACAAGACAGAAGGGTTAGCTAGCTAAAGTGCCATGACAACAGACAGGACAGAGGAGTTAGCTAGCTAAAGTGCAAACAGATTGGTCTACTAGGCTATGTGTCAGTGATGTGTGACTGAAATAAAGTATATATTTATATAAGTAATATAGCACACTAGCAATATGTAATTACAAAGTTATTTATGTTTTGTGCTTTGGTAAAACTAAAAGTATCTTTTCATGCTGTCATACTGTGGTTTCAACGCCTAGGTTTATTCTCCATCCAATTGCTGTATTATCTCTAATGTTTATGGTTTAGGAGTGGTAGGTCCTATGAAAGAAATAAGGAAGAACATTTGCTATCACAGATGTAATTTCATTTCCAGTAGAAAACATAATGGCATAGACACTATCTTTACACTGAAAGCTCTATGCTGTTTACATTAGCTCTAATCTTTATGTTCTGTGTGAGAAAACAAATACAAAAAAAATCAATACTTTGACCAACAAATCCACATTCACCGATTCTCAGCTCTTCAATCCTCTTTGTGTCACCCAAAAGACAAAAAAAAACTACTCCTGGAGACATTTAAAAAAAGAATCACTGTCCAATTCAAGTGCAACCGATCGTCCGTCCTTCATTATTACAAAATAAAAACAAATAAACACCCTTTTGATTCATGAGTGTAAGGAATGTCAAGGTCAGTTGATGTGAGGCAATTATTTCACCTCAGCGTTGTTTTACAATGTTGCTCAGATGAGGATAGATCGAAATAGAGTGTCTTTAGGTTCTAGCTCTCTACAACGTAGCCTTCGTTGGCATAAGGATTCAGATCGTTGTGGAGACTGTCATTAGAGTGTCTTCCTGACATGCAGCAGATGAGTCTGTAGATGGCCACCAGGGGGATGGAGATAACTGGTACTGAAGACAGCAGGACACAGATGGCAAACACCCAGTCTGGATACGGCAGAACCTCTGATTCGGGGAAGTTCACCTGCACAGACAGACATTTAGAATCAGAAAACGTAATTGCCCTGCAACAAATGACATCTCACAGGGAAAATCGCAAATGACACCTTTTCCCTGTAGGCTGTAGTGCACTGCTTATTAGGTGAGTACTATGTAGTCATCTGACTGTGGCTGTCTCTCAACTGAAACCCTAGTCCCGCTTACTAGTATGAACAATTATCACACACTACTATTGAGCCTCTTAAATGACACCTACAGCCTAGCTGATCTGAGCAGAATACTTAAAATGCTCCACACTAATACAGCATACATGTTCCTGATAGATATTCCCAAAACTCCCATGTTTATCAGAAATCCCTGTTGGAAGATTCCCTGAATCAGGAGGGAATAAGCAGGGAATCCGGAATCCTTCAACCAGGATTTCTTGAATACTTGGGAAATGTGGGAAAGTTACTGGGTTTTTGCACTCCTAGATGTAGCTATCTGCCAGTCATTGGTCTTACATAGTCAGGATTCCATGCTGGGTAGGTGGGGTGTGTCTGGGCCTGGACGGCAACGTACGCCACCAACACCACCAACAGCATCAGAGGGCTGATGACCAACCAGCAGACTTTCCAGAAGATGTTGGGTCTATGTCCTGTCATGAACTCCAAGTCATCACTGAACCTACGGAGACAGAAACGTGTAGAGTCAGAAGAGGCTTTAAAAATAACACGTCATTACAGGCTCAGACAGAAGAGAGGAGAAGAGATGGAAGAGGATCAGATGAAAGAGTAGACAGGCATCTGTCTCCCCACATGTCTGTTGTTGGTCTATTAAACCTTTAAATAAAGCAGTTCACCTTATCTTTAATGTAAAATGTAAATGTAAATCTTTAGGTTCAGGATTTTCCACAACTTTACGATTCCCGACACAATCCACTTGTGACCGATTTGGTTTTAATCCTGGGTCATCTGCAAGTCCTTGATCCCGGGACATCTGCAGGTCCTTGATCCCCGGACATCTGCAAGTCCTATATCCAGGGTCACCTGCAAGTCCTTGATCCCGGGACATCTAAGAACTATTTCCTAAGAACTGCAGATGACCATGGTTCAATAATTGCAGATGTCCCAGGATCTAGGGCTTGCAGGTGACCCAGGATCAAGGACTTGCAGCTGTCCTGGGATCAAGGACTTGCAGGTGACCCTGGATCAAGGACTTGCAGGTGACCCTGGATCAAGGACTTGCAGGTGTCCTGGGATCAAGGACTTGCAGGTGACCCTGGATCAAGGACTTGCAGAAAATGCTGAACCCAAAGATTAGGTGAACAACTGCTATATTTAAAGGTTTAACAGACCAACAACAGACATGTTCCTCTGAGAGGTTCCTAGCAATCTGCCCCATTCTAAAGACAAGACATTGCGGCACAGACGTCAATTCAACGTCTATTCCACGTTGGTTCAAAGTCATTCAACCAGTGTGTGTGCCCAGTGGGAAGACGCTCATTACAGTTCAAACCAGGATAACTATAGTATTATTATGAGGCTCTTACCGTCCTATTCCGTAGATGTATGCCACAGCGATGATCTCAAAGAAGGCGATGATGAGGAGAGGTACAGAGCCCACGTAACTGTTAAAAATCTCCAACCAGTAGTTCCCTGAAGCCATAGTGAATATCAGAGCCACCAGGAATGATACCAGGCAGATCAATCCTGCAGAGAGAAAGAGCAAACGGGGGGAAGTGGGGGGGGGGGAGAAAGTGGGAAGAGAGGGGTCGGAGAAAACCACTATGGTTTTAAGATCATTCCCAAAAGAACAGTTATTCGTAACACATTGGCAAGGGGTAAGCCAGGGCTGCAGTCTGTCCTACATTATTCAAAATCGAAACATTAAAAAATCTGATCATTTCCTTTTTGGCTTTTACCTGTGAAGAGCTCATTGGGCATCCACTTGGGCACCAGTTTGAGGTCATGAAGGGGCGTGAGGACGCCCTCCAGATTACCAAACATGGAGGACAGACCCAGACTGAACAGCATGATGAAGAAGAGCACAGCCCACACCTGGTCAAACAGACAGGAATCACAACAACAACACAGCTCTCAGCTGGTCAATCAGACAGGAATCTAATCAGATACAGATGAATTTAACTGGGTTCAACACAGAGTTGTCTCTGTATTTGAACTGTAGTTTTTTTTAAAGAAGTAATATAAAAAATAAAACAAAGGGTCAGCCCATACCTGAGAGCCAGGCATCGATATCACCGCTTCTGTGAACACGATGAACGCTAACCCAGTACCAGACGCACTCTGGAGGGAGGATGGAGAGAGATGGAAACAAGACAACCAATTAGCTTCTTTTATGCAGCGAGTGAGGGTTGAATATCAAGAAAACTTGACTCAACTCCTGAGGTCGTTTTTTTGTTGTTGCCCTGAGGTAGTTTAACTCCTGAGTATAGTACCTGATCCAAGAAGGTTTGCAGGTCGCATGTCTTCAGGTTGAGATCGGACACTCGAGATGGTTGTGTCCCATTTAAAGAGTCAAACCACTGCTCGTAGTTTTCAACTGTTATGTTCATGTCGCCAATATCAAACTCATTGGTCAGTGCTAAGATGTTACTGTAAGTTACAACAAGAGAAACATATTGGTCATTTGTTTTGGTTGAGTTTGCATCTGCTTTTCCAGAGGATATCAAACACACAAGGTAGAATATAAAGGTTTCACAACTTGACTGCAAACTAGTTTCATGATTTAGCAAATGTTGCCAAATAAACGTCAATTTTATCACACCTACCCATTCAGACAGGTGACATAGTTGGTGTGGGCCTTGAATCCCAGGATGGCAAAGATGGGGATGGAGGCATAGATTGATGTAGCACTGTTTATAACCCCCACTAAAACAGCATCCCTTTCACAGTTATTCCTTACCAAACACACAGACAAAAAAAACAAAGTGAAGTGAATGCAAATTATTGGTCAATGGTGGAACAGCGAGGGAGGCTTGTCAAGGGAGGTGAACGGTATGGTAAATTAAAAGCCTTGGGGGACGAATGACATGCTGGACCCATAAAGGTTGATGTTACTAATAATGATTGACCATTGGGCTCACTTCTGGCTGTTGTAACTGGAGAATGAGATGAGTCCACCAAAGGCCACTGACAGAGAGAAGAAGATCTGAGTAGCAGCATCCAGCCATACCTGCGGGTCCTTCAGGATCTCCCACTGATGAGACACACAGACAGAAACACATATTGTAGTTTGGAATATATTTTTTACATTATTACAAATCAGGTGGATTGTCAAGACGTCACTTTCCCTCTGTCTCTCTCTCGCTCTCTCTGTCTCCCAGACAGACAGACAGACAGACAGACAGACAGACAGACAGACAGACAGACAGACAGACAGACAGACAGACAGACAGACAGACAGACAGACAGACAGACAGACAGACAGACAGACAGACAGACAGACAGACAGACAGGACTTACGTCAGGTGTGAACAGATACATTAGACCTTCAGATGATCCAGGTAGGGTCAGGGCTCTCACCAGAAAGATAGTTAGTACCAGGTAGGGGAATGTTGCTGTTACATACACAGCCTGTAATAAGACAGGTGATGAAAAGGTATATAAATATTTGTAGGAAGAGAAGAAATTAAAATGTTGTTTTGAGCTGCAACAAAAAATTCCAACAAATATCATAATTCCAAAGTTGGCTGACGTAATTAGAATATTTTAAAAGCCAGTGTGCCATAGCACAATGCCCAAAACAAAGGCCAACACATTCTTATTGCCTTTATGAATTATCATTCACAACCATTTAATAATATTTACATTTTTTTCCCTCTAAAACACTGGCACAGATCCAAGTAGCACTTCCCTCCCCAGTCCTAACTTTACCCCCCCAGAGGTAAAATGCAGCACACTGTCTGCCTCTCACCTTGCCGATGGTCTCGATCCCCCTGATAAAACAGATGTAAACGATAGACCAGGCGGTAGCTAAGCTGACCACCATCCACCACTGTAGAGAGCCACTGGTCTCCATGTTAGGAGTGATGTTCAGGGTCTGACGGTACCAGAAGTAGTTGACCGGCGTGCTTTCTACACACTCCTCCACGTACCCTGGTTCAAATTATAATTCACTTTGGTCAAATTACATAATGTACACTTGCTGTTCATTCTTCAACTATGGTCCAACCTACAAACATGGTCCCTGACAAATGAACAAATAGCTTGAATAAACTAATAATAACAATAATTCATTGGATTTATATACAGTTGAAGTCGGAAGTTTACATCCACCTTAGCCAAATACATTTAAAATCATTGTTCAACAATTCCTGACATTTAATCCTAGTAAAAATTCCCTGTCTTAGGTCAGTTAGGATCAACACTTTATTTTAAGAATGTGAAATGTCAGAATAATAGAAGAGAGAATGATTTATTTCAGCTTTTATTTATTTCATCACATTTCCAGTGGGTCAGAAGTTTACATACACTCACTTAGTATTTGGTAGCATTGCTTTTAAATTGTTTAACTTGGGTCAAACGTTTCAGGTAGCCTTCATGAAGCTTCCCACAAAAAGTTGGGTGAATTTTGGCCCATTCCTCCTGACAGAGCTTGTGTAACTGAGTCAGGTTTCTAGGCGTCCTTGCTCGCACACGCTTTTTGAGTTCTGCCCACAAGTTCTTTAGGATTGAGGTCAGGGCTTTGTGATGCCCACTCCAATACCTTGACTTTGTTGTCCTTAAGCCATTTTGCCACAACTTTGGAAGTATGCTTTGGGTCATTGTCCATTTGGAAGACTCATTTGCGACCAAGCTTTAACTTCCTGACTGATGTCTTGAGATGTTGCTTCAATATATCCACATAATTTTAATTCCTCATGATGCCATCTATTTTGTGAAGTGCACCAGTCCCTCCTGCAGCAAAGCACCCCCACAACATGATGCTGCCACCCCTGTGCTTCACGGTTGGGTTGGTGTTCTTCGGCTTACAAGCCTCCCCCTTTTTCTTCCAAAGATAACGATGGTCATTATGGCCAAACAGTTTTATTTTTGTTTCATCAGACCAGAGGACATTTCTCCAAAAAGTACGATCTTTGTCCCCATGTGCAGTTGCAAACCGTAGTCTGGCTTTTGTATGGCGGTTTTGGAGCAGTGGCTTCTTCCTTGCTGAGCGGCCTTTCAGGTAATGTCGATATAGGACTCGTTTTACTGTGGATATAGATACTTTTGTACCTGTTTTCTTCAGCATCTTCACAAGGTCCTTCGCTGTTGTTTTGGGATTGATTTGTACTTTTCGCACCAAAGTACCCTCATCTCTAGGAGACAGAACGCGTCTCCTTCCTGAGCGGTATGACGGCTGCTTGGTCTCATGGTGTTTATAGTTGCATACTATTATTTGTACAGATGAATGTGGTACCTTCAGGTGTTTGGAAATTGCTCCCAAGGAGGAACCAGACTTGTGGAGGTCTACAATTCTTTTCTGAGGTCTTGGCTGATTTCATTTGATTTTCCCATGATGTTAAGCAAAGAGGCACTGAGTTTGAAGGTATGGCCTTGAAATACATCCACAGGTACACCAATTGACTCAAATGATGTCAATGATGTCAATATCAAAAGCTTCTAAAGCCATGACATAATTTTCTGGAATTTTCCAAGCTGTTTAAGGGCACAGTCAACTTAGTGTATGTAAACTTCTGACCCACTGGAATTGTGATACAATGAATTATAAGTGAAATAGTCTGTCTTTAAACAAGTGTTGGAAAAATGACTTGTGTCATGAACAAAGTAGATGTCCTAACCGACTTGCCAAAACTATAGTTTGTTAACAAGAAATTAGTGTAGTGGTTGAAAAATGAGTTTTCATGACTCCAACCTAAGTCTATGTAAACTTCCGACTTCAACTGTAGCGATTTTCTACCAACTGTTGTACTCAAAGCGCTTCATACCTGTGTTGTTGTGGTTGAGGGGACATTGGCTCCAGGGCAGGGGTTCCTGGAAGGAGTTGAAGAGGTACCAGAGGACCCAGGCCACGATAGTGTTGTAGAACAGACTCACACAGAAGGACACCACCATAGAGGCTACACCTGATGGACATGGGAGTGTAGATCAGAAACACCAAACAGCAGCCACCCACCTACTCCTGAGAGGAAGAAACAACTGCACAATTTAATGACTCCGATGAAATAATTGATTGAACCAACGTTTCAACAGCTAAGCTGTCTTCATCAGGGTTTCATCACCTACCTACTCCTCCCAGGTAGGGTGATATGGAGTTCCAGACTCCGATGCTGCCCATGCGGAGCCTCTGTCCTATAGCCAGCTCCAAGTAGAGCAGAGGCAGACCCTGAAACACCAGGGCTATCAGGTAGGGGATCAGAAACGCACCTGGAGAGAGGGGACAGGGGTCAAACACCAGGGCTATCAGGTAGGGGATCAGGAACACACCTGGAGAGAGGGGACAGGGGTCAAACACCAGGGCTATCAGGTAGGGGATCAGGAACACACCTGGAGAGAGGGGACAGGGGTCAAACACCAGGGCTATCAGGTAAGGGATCAGGAACACACCTGGAGAGAGGGGACAGGGGTCAAACACCAGGGCTATCAGGTAAGGGATCAGGAACACACCTGGAGAGAGGGGACAGGGGTCAAACACCAGGGCTATCAGGTAAGGGATCAGGAACACACCTGGAGAGAGGGGACAGGGGTCAAACACCAGGGCTATCAGGTAGGGGATCAGGAACACACCTGGAGAGAGGGGACAGGGGTCAAACACCAGGGCTATCAGGTAGGGGATCAGGAACACACCTGGAGAGAGGAGACAGGGGTCAAACACCAGGGCTATCAGGTAGGGGATCAGGAACACACCTGGAGAGAGGAGACAGGGGTCAAACACCAGGGCTATCAGGTAGGGGATCAGGAACACACCTGGAGAGAGGGGACAGGGGTCAAACACCAGGGCTATCAGGTAGGGGATCAGGAACACACCTGGAGAGAGGGGACAGGGGTCAAACACCAGGGCTATCAGGTAAGGAACACACCTGGAGAGAGGGGACAGGGGTCAAACACCAGGGCTATCAGGTAGGGGATCAGGAACGCACCTGGAGAGAGGGGACAGGGGTCAAACACCAGGGCTATCAGGTAGGGGATCAGGAACACACCTGGAGAGAGGGGACAGGGGTCAAACACCAGGGCTATCAGGTAGGGGATCAGGAACACACCTGGAGAGAGGGGACAGGGGTCAAACACCAGGGCTATCAGGTAGGGGATCAGGAACACACCTGGAGAGAGGGGACAGGGGTCAAACACCAGGGCTATCAGGTAGGGGATCAGGAACACACCTGGAGAGAGGGGACAGGGGTCAAACACCAGGGCTATCAGGTAGGGGATCAGGAACACACCTGGAGAGAGGGGACAGGGGTCAAACACCAGGGCTATCAGGTAGGGGATCAGGAACACACCTGGAGAGAGGGGACAGGGGTCAAACACCAGGGCTATCAGGTAGGGGATCAGGAACACACCTGGAGAGAGGGGACAGGGGTCAAACACCAGGGCTATCAGGTAAGGGATCAGGAACACACCTGGAGAGAGGGGACAGGGGTCAAACACCAGGGCTATCAGGTAGGGGATCAGGAACACACCTGGAGAGAGGGGACAGGGGTCAAACACCAGGGCTATCAGATAGGGGATCAGGAACACACCTGGAGAGAGGGGACAGGGGTCAAACACCAGGGCTATCAGGTAGGGGATCAGGAACACACCTGGAGAGAGGGGACAGGGGTCAAACACCAGGGCTATCAGGTAGGGGATCAGGAACACACCTGGAGAGAGGGGACAGGGGTCAAACACCAGGGCTATCAGGTAGGGGATCAGGAACACACCTGGAGAGAGGGGACAGGGGTCAAACACCAGGGCTATCAGGTAGGGGATCAGGAACACACCTGGAGAGAGGGGACAGGGGTCAAACACCAGGGCTATCAGGTAGGGGATCAGGAACACACCTGGAGAGAGGGGACAGGGGTCAAACACCAGGGCTATCAGGTAGGGGATCAGGAACACACCTGGAGAGAGGGGACAGGGGTCAAACACCAGGGCTATCAGGTAAGGGATCAGGAACACACCTGGAGAGAGGGGACAGGGGTCAAACACCAGGGCTATCAGGTAGGGGATCAGGAACACACCTGGAGAGAGGAGACAGGGGTCAAACACCAGGGCTATCAGGTAGGGGATCAGGAACACACCTGGAGAGAGGGGACAGGGGTCAAACACCAGGGCTATCAGGTAAGGAACACACCTGGAGAGAGGGGACAGGGGTCAAACACCAGGGCTATCAGGTAAGGGATCAGGAACACACCTGGAGAGAGGGGACAGGGGTCAAACACCAGGGCTATCAGGTAGGGGATCAGGAACGCACCTGGAGAGAGGGGACAGGGGTCAAACACCAGGGCTATCAGGTAGGGGATCAGGAACACACCTGGAGAGAGGGGACAGGGGTCAAACACCAGGGCTATCAGGTAGGGGATCAGGAACGCACCTGGAGAGAGGAGAAATTGGACATGGGACAAACAAAGGTTAATGTGGAATCAGGTCAGAGTAGAATGATTTTGCCCCTAGGTTTTTTAAAGTGTCCATATAGTAAACTACTTTTGACCGTTTCCCATAGGGAATAGGGTGCCATTTGGAAAGGAGCCTTTGATCTGTGTAACACTTTCCGAAATATATGCTTGGTTTGTAAATGTTCAACTAACTGTCAACAACATTTCAACTAATTAGCCATGCCTAACCTTAACCTTAACCTTAATCCTAACCCTAACCTTAACCTTAATCCTAACCCTAAACTTAACCCTAATTTTGGAATTCATGGGAATTCAGGGAGAGTATCCTTGTGCCTGCTACGACAATAAGGTCACCTGCAATAAGGTCACCCGTAATAAGGTCACCCGTAATAAGGTCACCCGTAATAAGGTCACCCGCAATAAGGTCACCCGTAACAAGGTCACCCGTAATAAGGTCACCCGCAATAAGGTCACCCGTAATAAGGTCACCCATAATAAGGTCACCTGCAATAAGGTCACCCGTAATAAGGTCACCCGTAATAAGGTCACCCGTAATAAGGTCACCCATAATAAGGTCACCTGCAATAAGGTCACCCATAATAAGGTCACCCGCAATAAGGTCACCCGTAATAAGGTCACCCATAATAAGGTCACCTGCAATAAGGTCACCCATAATAAGGTCACCTGCAATAAGGTCACCCGTAATAAGGTCACCCGTAATAAGGTCACCCATAATAAGGTCACCTGCAATAAGGTCACCCGTAATAAGGTCACCCGTAATAAGGTCACCCGCAATAAGGTCACCCGTAATAAGGTCACCTGCAATAAGGTCACCCGTAATAAGGTCACCCGCAATAAGGTCACCCGTAATAAGGTCACCCGACAATAAGGTCACCCTGGTCCCCAATAAGGTCACCCGTAATAAGGTCACCCGTAATAAGGTCACCCGCAATAAGGTCACCCGCAATAAGGTCACCCGTAATAAGGTCACCCGTAATAAGGTCACCCGTAATAAGGTTGGGTGACCTTATTAGGTTGGCTGCCACAAGTTTAAACAGAGCTTTAGTAGCATTCCTGGGATTGGACGTTCACTATTTCAGACCACCAGTGCCACCAGGGATTTTTTTTAAATTCTGGAGCCCTGATTTACAGACCGGACCCAGATCCAATACAATTTAAGATATGCAGTTCAATAGGTCAAAAGTAGAAGTACTGTAGGGTAGTGGTTCCCAAACATTTTTGGACTGTGGCACAACTAAAATGGGATAAAAAATTATGCGGCACACCTAAAATGTACCTATTATTTATTTAGTGACCTCCATCTCATCTGATCCGTGCTGCAAATAATATGTTTTTTTTTGTGATAAACATTCTTTATAGATTAAATAGTGTTTATTTGCACTATTTTCATAGTCGTTTACTCATGATGATAATTTGTGTGTACCACTTTAAGAGTGTCCCGCGAATCGATTCTAGAAATAATTGTACTTTGCTCCACTAAAATATGTCTTTATTTTTTTCACGGTTTTGGGCTAGAGACAAGCGTTTTTCTGCATCGTAAACGTGCAACCACGGACACCAAACCATGTTCCGTTTGTTTCTATGGCAGAAGCTGTATGTATAACATAAGAAAATAAATTACGGTAATGCCTGTAATTTTGTTCCTAAAACATGTCAGCTATTCTTAACATTTTTTTTTTAACACTTTAACACTAAGCTAGAGTCACTTGTGCTAATAATTGTGGTTCTCACAGGCCAGATAAAACGATACAAAATGGAACAGCCTGAGCGCACCAGACGTGGTTTCTGATGTTATCAGTGCTGTCGGGGGAAAAGTACTGTACAAAGTGTCTGCAAAGTGTCATAGTTACTATTAGTGCCCACTACGGTGTACATTTCACAGAACCACACCAAAAATGTAAAATGGAAATACACTAAAAGTGTATGGAGTTAAAATGTTATATAATGACGATAAAATCAAGTCAACACAAACAAAAAAATGGTTAAATATTAAATAAAAGTGAACATGTTTAATGGAGTTAAAATTTTAAATAGTTAATTTGGAGTTAAAATGTTCATGTTAAATAAGGATATTGTTAAATGGAGTGTCAATTTAATCTAAAATATTAGTGTTCAAAATTGGAATTTAGTTAAAATGTTAAAATGATAGAATTTCACCAAAACATATAACCACTCAGGTCTCCAGAGGACTTGTTTAACATGAACAAAGTTGTAGGGGAAAAACTAAAGAAAATACGTGTAAAAGCATCTATACCCCCTCCGTAAATCTGGCAGAGGTAGGGGAAGCGCCACACGTTCCCCAGCCCCACAGCGAAGCCAATGCAGGTCAGCAGGTACTCTGCCTTGTTGTTCCACTTGGGTCTCTCCTCTCCCACCTTGTTGTCCTCCATACCCTCCTCTGGCATGCTCAGCTCTCAGCAGTAGTTTAGCTCAATAGTAGATCAACCTCTGGTTTTCAGTTTAGTCCAGTGTGTTTTAGCCCGAGGTTCTAGCACTCTGAACCAATGCTTATTCTGTAGCGTGGACACAGTTATTCAGTTGTCCACTTGAATTCACTGGTTGTGTGTTTGTATCTTTACTCCAGTGTTTGATCTGTAATCCTGATCTGAATCGCTTCTCTGTCTCATTGCAGGTTCCTGTGGAGGTCCTTGAATGATATCCTATCCTGCACTATCCAGTGCTATGATCTTCTCCTTCATTTACCTCAGTGGATTGACTTATATGTCTGTCTGATGCTTCCCTCAGATGAAAGAGCCAGTATCAGGGATGTCACTTTTATATATTTGGGGGAGGGAGCAAAGCCGGCTAGGCACCAGGAAGAGAGTGTGAGAGTGATTCAGCATCATCATTTAATGTTCTTTGTTTGCTTAGAATCAGATTATAGAAAGCTCCTGTCTAATGGATAACCTGATGATGATGATGCCACGCCGCAGGTCAATCCCTCAGGGTAACTAACCACCGTCCCAACCTCTCTACCAGTCAATAAAAAAACGTAATTGTCAAAGATGGGGTCATGGGTGCACAGGCTGTAAACAATTTAGAAACCATTGTAACAGCTCTCGTTGGTTGTAGAAGTAGACCAAGGCGCAGCGTGGTAAGTGTTCATGATTCGTTTATTCAAGAAACACTAAAACAAAATAATTACAGCAACAAAACGAAAGCGAACAGTTCTGTCAGGCACAGACACTAAACAGAAAACAAGATCCCAACAAAAACCCCAAAAGGAAAATGACAACTTATATATGATCCCCAATCAGAGACAACGATAGACAGCTGCCTCTGATTGGGAACCACACTCGGGCCAAACACAAAGAAATAGAAAACATAGACTTTCCCACCCGAGTCACACCCTGACCTAACCAACCATAGAGAATAATAAGGATCTCTACGGTCAGGGCGTGGCAACCATATTATGTTTTTATATGGAATCTTGGAATCAGTTTCAAATGGGAACACAGACAGAACCGGGCAAAGTTCAGAGGTTGTGGAAAAACACAAAAGATTGTGAAGAGAGATACGAGGCGGAGATTGTATCACTTTTGGGGTTCATTGCCCCTTAGACCCCAATATTTATGGAAGCAATAGCTGACCGTGATTTAGTTTGCAAAATGATGGTTAAAGTTTAAACTTTCTCAGATTCTATTGATAATACATTGATAGTGGAGCTTTTCATTTTATAGACAATAAAATCAAAATGCTTTGGATAGTTCTTTAGAAGAAATACAGTATGTATGCCAGTATTTTATACAAAGTTGTTTATGTATGTTGTGTGCATTAATAAAAGTGCTTTTCCTGTTGATGGGGTTTTACCTTACCTCATACCTCTTTGAGAATGTTAATGATTTAGGAGTGAGAGTGGTATTTCCTTAGTAAAGTAATGTTAATCATTTAGAACTGGTAGTTAGCTGACAGTATTCTCTCATGTATTTTCTGTGTAATAAAAGACAAAATAACACACTATAAAAATATATGGTAATGACTCAGGCCATTGTTATTGTACAGAGAGTTGGTCAAACCAATGTTCACTTGTCCTCAGCTCTTATTAAACAGATTGGTCAAAACAACATCCACTGGTCCTCAGCTCTTTTTAAACAGATTGGTCAAAACAACATCCACTGGTCCTCAGCTCTTATTAAACAGATTGGTCAAAACAACATCCACTGGTCCTCTGCTCTTATTAAACAGATTGGTCAAAACAACATCCACTGGTCCTCAGCTCTTATTAAACAGATTGGTCAAAACAACATCCACTGGTCCTCAGCTCTTATTAAACAGATTGGTCAAAACAACATCCACTGGTCCTCTGCTCTTATTAAACAGATTGGTCAAAACAACATCCACTGGTCCTCAGCTCTTATTAAACAGATTGGTCAAAACAACATCCACTGGTCCTCTGCTCTTATTAAACAGATTGGTCAAAACAACATCCACTGGTCCTCTGCTCTTATTAAACAGATTGGTCAAAACAACATCCACTGGTCCTCTGCTCTTATTAAACAGATTGGTCAAAACAACATCCACTGGTCCTCTGCTCTTATTAAACAGATTGGTCAAAACAACATCCACTGGTCCTCAGCTCTTATTAAACAGATTGGTCAAAACAACATCCACTGGTCCTCAGCTCTTATTAAACAGATTGGTCAAAACAACATCCACTGGTCCTCAGCTCTTATTAAACAGATTGGTCAAAACAACATCCACTGGTCCTTATAAAACAACAGTAGTTGCAGTCGTCAAATCATCAGTCGCTGTGTATCTTATTCAAAATCACACCAATTGTAAAAATAAACAAACAGAAGACTTTTAATACCGGAATCACACAAAATCTGTGTTTTTCTTAAAATAAATACATTAAAACGAAGTGAATAAAATATAGAGTGCATTCGGAAAATATTCAGACCCCTTGACTTTTCTCACATTTTGTTAAGTTAGAGCTTTATTCTAAAATTGAATAAATTGTTTTTTCCCCTCATCAATCTACCCCATAATGACAAAGCAAAAACAGGGTTTGCTAATTTATTTTAAAAACCCCCTGAAATGTCATACTTTGGGGGAAAAAAGTATTTGATCCCCTGCTGATTTTGTACGTTTGCCCACTGACAAAGAAAGGATCAGTCTATAATTTTAATGGTAGGTTTATTTGAACAGTGAGAGACAGAATAACAACAAAAATATCCAGAAAAACGCATGTCAGAAATGTTATAAATGGGGTCCAACTCATCCCAAACCATCTCAATTGCGTTGAGGTCGGGTGATTGTAGAGGCCAGGTCATCTGATTAAGCACTCATTCACTCTCATTGGCATATGTGGGAACTCCTTCACAAACAACAGCATCAGACAGCTGATGATCATCCAGCAGATCCTCCGGAACAGGTGTACAAGACCGCCAGTGCGCCTCTACGGTCCGGTGTTTCCCGTTCCACGCACTAGCCCTAAGGTGTGTGGTTCAAAGCTGACATATCCAGTACCAGCACCACGCATCGGGCATCTAGTGCGTAAACCCAGCCTCGCCAGTCAAGAGTCGCCAGAGCTGCCCGCCAGTCAACAGTCGCCAGAGCTGCCCACCAGTCAACAGTCGCCAGAGCTGCCCGCCAGTCAACAGTCGCCAGAGCTGCCCGCCAGTCAACAGTCGCCAGAGCTGCCCGCCAGTCAACAGTCGCCAGAGCTGCCCGCCAGTCAACAGTCGCCAGAGCTGCCCGCCAGTCAACAGTCGCCAGAGCTGCCCGCCAGTCGTACGTCACCAGAGCCGCCCGCTAGTCAGAAGCCGCCAGAGCCGCCCGCTAGTCAGAAGCCGCCAGAGTGGCCGGACTGCCCGGAACTGCCAGAGTGGCCAGACTGCCCGGAAATGCCAGAGTGGCCAGACTGCCCGGAGCTGCCAGAGTGGCCAGACTGCCCGGAGCTGCCAGAGTGGCCAGACTGCCCGGAGCTGCCAGAGTGGCCAGACTGCCCGGAGCTGCCAGAGTGGCCTGCCGGCCCGGAGCTGCCAGAGTGGCCAGACTGCCCGGAGCTGCCAGAGTGGCCTGCCGGCCCGGAGCTGCCAGAGTGGCCCGCCGGCCCGGAGCTGCCAGAGTGGCCCGCCGGCCCGGATCAGCCAGAGTGGCCCGCCGGCCGGCCACGGCAAGAGTCGCCCGCCATGTCGGGCAAAGTCAGGTGCGCCTACTAGTCTTCCGGAGCAGCCAGGGGCGCTACCGAAGTGGGCAACGACGAGGATGGAGCGGGGTCCACGTCCCGCACCTGAGCCGCCTCCAACATAGGTGGGTTGGGGAGGGGGGGTGTAGCACAGTGCCGTCATTGACGGCAGCCACCCTCCCTTCCCTCCCTGTAGTTAGGGGGAATTTTTTTCGGGTTGTTTTGGGTGTTTTTTTTCATTTTTTCTTTTGAAGGTGCATTCGGGGTCTGCACCTTTAGGGGGGGGTAATGTCACGTCCTGACCAGCAGGTGGAGTAGGTGTATAAGTTTTGGTCAGGGCGTGGCAGAAGAAGTTGTGTTTTCTATGTTCTGTCTAGGTTGGGTGTTTCTATGTAGAGGTAATTGGGGTGGACTTCCAATTGAAGGCAGCTGTGTAGTGTTGCCTTTGATTGGAAGTCCTATATTAGTTGGGTGTGTTTGTCTGTGTGTTTGTGGGGAATTGTTTGTGAGCACTGCGTTACTGAGCCTGCTACACTGTTGTGAGTCGTGAGTACTGTTTATTGTTTTGTTTTTTTTGTTCTGTGGATGCTATACATTTTTTCATTAAAAGAATGAGTATCCATATACCCGCTGCATTTTGGTCTTCCCTGCAACACCACAACATTATTCGTGACAATCTGACCAAATTATGAAAGACAAGCATTGTAATTTTGAATTCTGTAAAGTGAGTGTGGAAGAGGTGAAAAAATGATTGTCTATCAACAATGACAAGCCACAGGGGTCTGACAACTTTGATGGAAAACTACTGAGGATAATAGCGGACGATATTGCCACTCCTATTTTCCATTTCTTCAATTTAAGCCTACTAGAAAGTGTGTGCCCTTAGGCCTGGAGGGAAGCAAAAGTTATTCCCCTATCTAACAATAGTAAAGCCCCATTAACTGGCTCAAATAGCCAACCAATCAGCCTGTTACCAACCCTTAGTAAACTTCTGGAAAAAATTGTGTTTGACCAGATACAATGCTATCTTACAGTAAACAAATTGGCAGACATTTAGCAGGCTTATAGGGAAGGACATTTTATTGAGAATTTTCCAGAACATGTGTGGCCATTATACATTTCAGGATAGTCAGCAAAACTAGTGCTCTGGGTCATTAGACACCATTAAAAATACACCTGTCTGAAAGGGGACACGACTGGTTATTCCTGTAACTGTGTTATGGCCTAATACAGTAGAAGTCGGAAGTTTACATATACCATAGCCAAATACATTTAAACTCAGTTTTTCACAATTCCTGACAGGGTCCTAATAGTAGAGAGAATTATTTATTTCAGCTTTTATTTCTTTCATCACATTCCCAGTGGGTCAGAAGTTTACATACATTAAATTAGTATTTGGTAGCATTGCCTTTTAATTGTTTAACTTGAGTCAAACGTTTTTGGTAGCCTTCCACAAGCTTCCCACAATAGGTTGGGTGAATTTTGGCCCATTCCTCCTGACAGAGCTGGTGTAACTGAGTCAGGTTTGTAGGCCTCCTTGCTCGCACACGCTTTTTCAGTTCTGCCCACACATTTTCTATAAGATTGAGATCAGGGCTTTGTGATGGCCACTCCAATACCTTGACTTTGTTGTCCTTAGGCTATTTTGCCACAACTTTGGAAGTATGCTTTGGGTCATTGTCCATTTGGAAGACTCATTTGCGACCAAGCTTTAACTTCCTGACTGATGCCTTGAGATGTTGCTTCAATATATGCACATAATTTTCCTTCCACATGTTGCCATCTATTTTTTGAAGTGCACGAGTCCCTCCTGCAGCAAAGCACCCCCACAACATGATGCTGCCACCCCCATGCTTCACAGTTGGGATGGTGTTCTTTGGCTTGCAAGCCTCCCCTTTTTTCCTCCAAAGATAACGATGGTCATTATTGCCAAACAGTTCTATTGTTTCATCTTCCTTGCTGAGCGGCCTTTCAGGTTATGTCGATATAGGACTCGTTTTACTGTGCATATAGATACTTTTGTACCTGTTTCCTCCAGCATCTTCACAAGGTCCTTTGCTGTTGTTCTGGGATTGATTTGCACTTTTCGCACTAAAGTATGTTCATCTCTAGGAGACAGAACGCGTCTCCTTCCGAGCGGTACGACGGCTGCGTGGTCCCATGGTGTTTATACTTGCGCAGTATTATTTGTACAGATGAACGTCGTACCTTCAAGCATTTGGAAATTGCTCCCAAGGATGAACCAAACTTGTGGAGGTCTACAATTATTTCTGAGGTGGAGGTCTACAATTTTTTCTGAGGTCTTGGCTGATTTCTTTAGATTTTCCCATGATGTCAAGCAAAGATGCACTGAGTTTGAAGGTAGGCCTTGAAGTACATCCACAGGTACACCTCCAATTGACTCAAATGATGTCAATTAGCCTATCAGAAGCTTCTAAAGCCATGACATCATTTTCATGTAAACTTCTGACCCGCTGGAATTGTGATACGGTGAATTATAAGTAAAATAATCTGTCTGTAAACAATTATTGGAAAAATTACTTGTGTCATGCACAAAGTAGATGTCCTGACCGACTTGCCAAAACTATAGTTTGTTAACAAGAAATTTGTGGAGTGGTTGAAAAATGAGTTTTAATGACTCCAACCTAAGTCTATGTAAACTTCTGACTTCAACTGTGTGTAAGAATGCTGTTCATTGACTATAGCTCAGCATTCAACACCATAGTACCCTCCAAGCTCATCATTAAGCTTGAGGCCCTGGGTCTTGACCCCACCCTGTGTAATTGGGTCATAGACTTCCTGACGGGCCACCCACATGTGGTGAATGTAGGAAACAACATCTCCACTTTGCTGATCCTCAACACTGGGGCCCCCGAGGGTGCATGCTCAGCCCCCTCCTGTACTCCCTGTTCACCAATGACTGCGTGGCCATGCACACTTCCTACTCAATCATCAAGTTTGCAGACGACACAACAGTAGTAGGCTTGATTACCAACAATGATGAGACAGCCTACAGGGAGGAGGTGAGGGCACTCGGAGTGTGGTGTGGACTTCAGGAAACAGCAGAGAGAGCACCCCCCATCGACGGGACAGCAGTGGAGAAGGTGGAACGTTTTTTAATTTCATTATGAAAAGATACCAGGCCTGGACTTCATAGCAGATTTCGAAAAGACGTTTGATAAAGTACGACTAGAATTTATATATAAATGCAACTTTAATTTCGATGAATGTCTTATATAAAAATCTCTTAAGGATCTCACCAATTTTTTTCAAATTACCTGCCTACAATGACATACCCAAATCTAACTGCCTATAGCTCAGGACCTGAAGCAAGGATATGCATATTATTGATACCATTTGAAAGGAAACACTTTGAAGTTTGTAGAACCCCCTACCTACATGCACAAATTACCTCAACTAACCTGTACCCCAGCACACTGACTCGGTACCGGTACCCCCTGTACAGTCGTGGCCAAAAGTTTTTAGAATGACACACAAATATTTCCACAAAGTTTGCTGCTTCAGTGTCTTTAGATATTTTTGTCAGATGTTACTATTGAATACTGAAGTATAATTACAAGCATTTCATAAGTGTCAAAGGCTTTTATTGACAATTACATGAAGTTGATGCAAAGAGTCAATATTTGCAGTGTTGACCCTTCTTTTTCAAGACCTCTGCAATCCGCCCTGGCATGCTGTCAATTAACTTCTGGGCCACATCCTGACTGATGGCAGCCTATTCTTGCATAATCAATGCTTGGAGTTTGTCAGAATTTGTGGGTTTTTATTTGTCCACCTACCTGTTGAGGATTGACCACAAGTTCTCAATGGGATTAAGGTCTGGGGAGTTTCCTGGCAATGGACCCAAAATATCGATGTTTTGTTCCCCGAGCCACTTAGTTATCACTTTTGTCTTATGGCAAGGTGCTCCATCATGCTGGAAAAGGCATTGTTCGTAACCAAACTGTTACTGGGTGGTTGGGAGAAGTTGCTCTCGGAGGATGTGTTGGTACCATTCTTTATTCATGGCTGTGTTCTTAGGCAATATTGTGAGTGAGCCCACTCCCTTGGCTGAGAAGCAACCACACACATGAGGTCTCAGGATGCTTTACTGTTGGCATGACACAGGACTGATGGTAGCGCTCACCTTGTCTTCTCCGGACAATCTTTTTTCCGATGCCCCAAACAATCGGAAAGGGGATTCATCAGAGAAAATGACTTCACCCCAGTCCTCAGCCGTCCAATCCCTGTACCTTTTGCAGAATATCAGTCTGTCCCTGATGTTTTTCCTGGAGAGAAGTGGCTTCTTTGCTGCCCTTCTCGACACCAGGCCATCCTCCAAAAGTCTTCGCCTCACTGTGATATTGAAATTGTTTGTTAGGAGATAGTAATAGTAACACCGTCGTCTGGTCGTCCAGACTGGAATATCTAGGCAGTAACTTAGGCAGATGTTAACAACGCACGCACACACACTCATGAAATATATCATTACATTTCCTCCCAAATGAGCGGCGTTGTGGCACTAACTGATGGTTGTATGGGGGAGTTGTTTATGTCTCTATCACTTTCTATGTGCCGAAGAAAATGAAACAAAATTAATGAAAGCATAAACAAAACAAAATATAGTTATGCCACCTTAATCATCTAATTGGACTGTATTCTATCTACGTCCATGGTCTTGGCAAAATTACCCTATCATGGCATTGTCTAATGTCATATCTAGGGCTTTCCTAATTTGCGGGGTGGCGCTTAGGGTACTATCCTAAGTTGACAACTATATGATAAGTCTACCGCTGTAAGGCACTAGTTTTGGGCAGTCTACAGGGATGACCTATGCACTTCTGGTTAGAAAACTGGTGAGTGCTGTAGAGTCAAAGGCCTAGAAGTAAATGTTCAACTTTACTAAGGCTGGTATTTTGCTTGGACCCTTAAGTGATCCTAGCATAAATCCTAATTGGATGTTCCGTTGTGCATGTGCGTTTATGCTTACACAATCGCGCATGTCAAGGGAAGAAAACCAAGTATCCTGGCAGATTACAACTTGTTCAGAATGAGTCTGACGTAGTCAGGTAATTTTCAGGTCAATGCCTGGAGGTCAGTCAGAATTGGTGTCAAGGGAGTCTGTAGTAGTTTTCTACAAGTCACGGTGTCTTCCACTATTGTAGTGGCGGTAGGTATGAAGTCTATTTCATAGCTATGTTATCCACGGAGGAGCTAACCTCACGACGGAAGTACTCTAAGTATTAGACCAGTCGTACGTGGTGTGGTCATGGTTCATGACTTCTAATAACTTTTCTCCTGAACGGAGTGTTCTATTTATTAGTGGCATGTGTTAACCATTGGAAGAGTGCAATGGAGATTCCCTTCCCCGTGTTGCACTCTGAGTGACTCCTATGTCGCTATTATCAATAGCAATTTAACTTGTGAGGTTACTAATCCTCTTACTGAGTGTTGCTGGACTGACTGTGGTATTGGTACTGGTATTCAAGGGGTCCAGTTGTCCTACCGATTTATTCTGAAATATTATCTATCGGAACACATGATTGGAGCATATTACTAGTTGTATTGTAGTTGAACCTACACATGGCAAGGAATGATTATTGTTGCCATTTGTTTTGGAGGTGGACAAGTCCATTGGACTTCCTTTACGACCAGTGTGGTACACCTCAGTACTATCTTAGATGTGTTCTAAGATAATCCCCGTCTAGGGGCCTGTCTGCTCCTCACTGTTCTCATAGGGGAGTTTACAACTAGATTTGATTTATGCTCTGGTGGCCTCGTACGGTGTTGTCCGTAGTCTCGACCCCCCCACCGGCCTCGATGAGGCTCATCATGGGTCTGGGCTACTATTCCCCCCCCTTGTGTCTCGGGACCCCCCCACCAGCGGGTGGTGTTGGTGTCCGAGGCGCAAACGAAAAGGTCGGACCCTATGTACGAGTTGTCAGTGGCCGCGTTATTATGAGAATGGCTGTAACCTTTCAACCAAATCTCCTGGTGTTTGTGCGTCAACACCCTCAGTGGCTGTCGAGGTCTGTCAGTCACCACCACGTCCGCGTGTGGCAACCTCTTCAGTACCTGCAAACTGAGACGAGGATATCGGTCTGTGATATCGCAAAGTGTTTCACCAGTGGGAGTCATCGGGTCAGTTGCTGGACTGACGCCATTAGTGTCATTGTAAGGGGTGACAGTCCCCAACAAAGCAGAAGGTGTATCATCGGAAGCAGAGTGTACTCTGCACATCAATGTTTTTCTTGCTGAGACGGCCGCAGTGCTTGCGGAAGTGTCCGAAGGGCAAGAGAAGTTCATCTCAACTACCGTATTGCACGACTGCAAGGAGGGAAGTTGCTCATTCACAGAGACAGCTGGCTCGAAATCATGAAAAGAATGGTCAATCAGATTGGCTGATGGAATGTGTCGAGATATCGTAATATCTCCTTGGATCGGATTCTGCACCAAGAGGTTTCTAAACGTATTTTTCCCAAGGGGTGCTTTCGACAGATACCCCTCGTGAATGACTGCGTTGCAGCTAGCGTTAGGGGAAGACAGTGTGGTCAGTGGAGAAGGCACTGTGGCCTGTGACCATACCTGGTTGGTTTTCCAATCCATCAATGGGAGTAACCGATCCATCAAGTCTGCTCCAAGTAGCAGGGGTACAGTTTCGAGGCTGGTAACATACACAGGGTGAACGAGCGATATGTCCTTGAACTGTAGTTTCAGCATGACTCTCAATGTGAGAGGCGAGGTAGTCTGAGTGACCCCTCGAAGTGTAGTTTCGCATCGTTCCACTTTTAACCAACGTTTAGTTGGCTTCAAAACCCTTTTGAGATCATCAAACAATGTTTGAGAGATGAGTGATATTGTCGCACCCAAATCAATTAGCGCATGACAAGTTAAGCAGTCCTCCAGGACTGTTTCCAGGTATGGCCGTTTAGATTCGTGGTTAGTGGACATATTCCCCACAAAGTGGAGTGGTCGTTCGCAACGACGTGATGTGCCCTTTCTGTTCAAGGTGGAAGCAGATTGACTTTTCCGATTTTGAGTGGGCTTGGCTTTAACGAAGCGTTTGACCTTTTTCTTCGCAACTTTTGTATCAGAGTCTACAGACAAAGCCCGGGGGCTTGTTTCTTGATCAAGCGGGCCCTGGATAGGGTCTTGAATGAGAGCGGGAGAAATTTGAACTTTAACGTCCTTGCTATGGGTGTTAATTTCTGCGGACCTGGTGTCCGGTAATTCCCCGTCTAGTCCTTGTGACTTATCTTTTACCCTTTTCTCAAATTGTTCTCGCTTTAGTTCTTCACGTAGTGGAACTTCTGGAGAACATTGGTCTACGTTTTGATCGTCCTTCAACCCTTTGTTACCCTTGTGTTCTGACACTTTGTGTGGGTTGGGTGCAGGAACATAGCGAACTGGTCGATTGTAGCGGTAGTCGCTTTGAAGGCGACGTACTTTACAGTTATTTCGACCGCGGCGGTTATTGGAATCATGGTTTCGTGGTAGAAACTGTTGTTGTGCGTCAGCTCTCGACGCTCCAATACCTGATAATGCACCCTCTAACTGGAGTGAGTGCTCCTGGTCAAACTTCAAAACCGAGTGGTCAGGGCTCTTAGCGTTGCGAGCTTTTGATGCCTCAAAAGCTGTGCTTGCAAGCTCTCTGAGTTGTAAGATAGGCAAGCCAACGTGGGCTGCAGGGCCCAAGTAGGTAATGAAGGTGGGATACATGTTCGACAGAAACATTTGTTTGAATGGTAACAGCTCTTCCATTCCTGTTTCCGTGAGTAGGCCAAAGTAAGCTGAACGAAGCCTATGATAGAAAGCTTGTGGGTGTTCGTTCCGAGCTTGTTTGACCGTGTTAGCCAGTGAGCTATCGTGTTTGCGAGTCGCAGAACCACTGAATTCTAATTTCAAAGCTGTGGCAAGTTTAGCGTAGTCATTTAGCACATGTTGCTGTTGTAGGCAAATGAACCTCGTCACGTGTCTATTCGACGTTCGCTTCAACAGGTAAACCCTGTCGGAACCCGTAGCATTCGGGTAGCCACCCAACGCGTCCTCTATGTCAGCTAGGAACGTCTCAGTATCGTTTGGCTGACCTGGAACGGGGTCAAAGGTGGGGAAATTCTTGACGAGTTTGTCAAGGTATTCCGCGCCAAGCGGGCGGAGAGGGTTGGCTTCATCCTGTGGAGAAATTGGGGCCGACAGGCCAAGAGGAGAAGCCAAGCTTTGGCTTTGTTGGCCAAGCGGCTCCATCTTACTCAGTGCCGAATGGCCAAGAGGAGAAGACTGAGGGACACATGATGGAGGCAATGTCTGAAACCTATCGTCTTCACTCCTTTGAGTACCGGTTGCTTAGATGGGTAGTCATGCTGTAGAGCGTGACCATTCTGGACTTCCTCCAGATGGTACCTAAGGGTGGTCTTCTGCTGCATTGCATCAGTACTGTACCAGTAATTTGGAAGTTGGACATGAATGAATTTGCACAAGCAAATTGAATTAATTAATCAATGCCAATGATTAATCCTACCTGGGTAGGCTATCTGGGTATTAAACTTGAATTAACCTGAGAGGTTGCTTCATCCAGGTTAATATGGGAAGTTTAAAAGTGTCTCATTTGATTGCAAGAACATTAAGGTATGTTCAACAATTTAACTTATTAAATTGAATGACATGATAATCCATACAATCTCCATTGATTGGATATCATAAGTGTAAACAGTAGTTCAAATGTTGGGAACACTCCCCACTATGGTACACTTCTTCCTTGGGCCGAAGCCACATGGGATTCCCGCGGGGGCGGGACTTCTGTCAGTACTGGATTACTGAATGGGTTTTGCAAAAACCAAATTTTACTGATTGATTAATTTTAATGATAAATCAAACCTGTATAGGCTATTTGGGATTTAAACTTTAATTAACCTGAGAGGTTTATTCATCTAGGTTAATGTGGAAAAAAAGATTACAATGTCTCATTTAGAAAACTCATCAATTTGGATATTATTTAAAAGATCCACTTGAGAATGTAAATCTGGCAATTTCACTTATTAGTTCAATTGAATAAGACATCGATATCCGTCTGGATATCACGAGTAACAACTTGAGTGTCACCTGACTAATTCTTCTTGAAGGAAAGTACTGGTGACTCTTCAGAGGTCCCTGCTGGCACACGCTGAAATCAAACGGAAGTACCCAGGGCAAGGCGGAGGATTTACAATGTGGCACAAAACAAAATGGCTGTTTTCCCTTTTGTTAGCTTAGCATCTCGAGCAAGCTAATGCTACTTTATGCCTGAAAAATGCACAACATAGGATTCCCTTGGCAAGGGAAAGGTTTTAAATATATCGTATTATGTTCAAACCCTTTTCGGCGATATTTGACGATGTTTTAACCGGAACTCGCGGCAAACAACGAAATGCACCGTGGTCTACTCGCATCGAAACGCGAGAGAGACAGAGAGATACTTATCGCTGGTCAAGCTAATCTCTCCTAAATTTCAATCGGCTGGCTCTTTGTCCTCGCTCGATAAATTAATAATGACCTAGCCAACACGCGTCTGAAACGCGAGAGGCAGAAATAGCCCAGCGTTTGGCCAAACGTGCTATTTCTCAGATAGCTTTATCAGCCATCATACATAAATGAATAGTTTATGCTACCCACTGACTACGTCAGAGCACAACACGGAGGCGATTCTCCAGAGCACACACGCACCAATAATTCCGGTCTACAGTTCCCATAATGTATATAATAAACTTGGTATATTATGTAATCTGCTTTTCAATTTTATATGGGCTGAATCAAAATGAAAGCTTCATCCTATTTTAGATTCCTCGCATGGGGCGTCATATGTCGTGTCTTTGGCTATGCCGGATTAAGTGATATGAAATGCTAACCTATAAAATCCTTTCTCTGTAATTAATATTACCTGATTAAGCTAATCATGTAAATGTAATTAACTAGAAAGTCGGGGCACCACGGAAGAACGTTTATAGAGCCGTTATCTTCCGAATAAACTCTTAAAATACTTAGTAATATTTTACATCGGTAGCAGTCAATATTAACCCTTATCTTATTTTCAGTCTCATAATGAAAGTTGTAAATTCTTGGCTATCTTCACGAACCCTGGCTAACAAGTTGAATCAGCAATACAAAATTGGGTTTAATTATTTATTTACTAAATAAACTAAGCACACAGAATTACAAATACACAGAATACAGATGATGTTATACAGAAAACGTCCCGGTTGACGGAACCTGTATCATGGCTGGTTACACAAAGGAAAGGGGGTTGGGCTTGAATGAAAGAGCGGGAAGACTTAGGAACGAAGAAACAGCAGCTATGCTATCGTAAATACATTATCTTATGCATTACTAAATTACCACCCATTTGGAAAAGGAAAATGCAATAAATATTTACTCTGAGCTGCGCTTCGGTATATTGGTCGTAGATGCTGGCCGTGTTGGCCAACAGATCTTCCTGTCCTCGGAAGAATGTCTCTGGTGGTAAATTGGATACGTGGTGGTATCTTTGTCTGTCTGTTAGACTGGATCCGTCGTCCGTCCTTTCCTAGCCCACGTCTACAGCGGCCACTGCTAACTCAACGGCTAGGAAGTATCACTTCTGTAGTGCACTTCATACCATTCACCACCAAAGCTCACGCCGAGGTTGGCTTAGTTCTGTACTTGACGTGTGTCCTTCTAACGTAGAGGCTGCAGACCTCACATACTGGAACAACCTGGTTACCTTTTCGTCAAAGGCTTATATAGTGGAGAGGGGGGAAGGATGTGTTTCATCGTTTAAAACCCCTCCTCTTCACAGGGGTGGGCCACTGATCAAGCAGGGCACTTTCCTTATGAAAACCCAAATCTCTCATTTGGAGGCTAAAATTACATTTAATCTCCTAACAAACAATTTCAATATCAAACATTTCAATTGCATAACAATTCCATGTTACTCTGATAACTAGATGGTGTATACTTTCTCAGGTACAGTTTATGTCGTCCTGTCATCAGTCATAATGTCTCAGATGACAACCGAACTGACATACTGTCACATCCTGACCAGCAGATGGAGCTGTTGTAGTAGTTTGGGGGTCAGGACGTGGCAGTCTTGTGTGTGTGTTTGAATGTTCTGTGTGTCTTGTGACTCCTGATCAGGAACAGCTGGGGATCGTTGTTCCTGATTGGGAGTCATATATGTAGGAGTATGTTTGTCACTGGGTTTTGTGGGTGGTTGTTTTTGCACTGTGTTTATAGCCTGCAGAACTGTCACTGTTGTCACCTTTTTGTGTTGTTAAGTGGATGCTTTACTCCTTATTTTTAATTAAAGATGAGTATTCACATACCTGCTGCGCCTTGGTCCATTTATGAAGACAGCCGTTACAGAACCACCCGCCAAAGGACCAAGCAGCAGAAGAGGAAGCCACTGGAGAGAAAAAAGGAGGAATGGACTTGGGAACAGATCCTGGACGGAGAGGGACCATGGACTCAGGCTGGGGATTATCGCCTCCCGCAGTGGGAGATTGAAGCGGCGAGAGCGGAGAGGCGCTATTACGAGGAGAGAGAGCGCAACGAGCGCGAGAGGCACCCCCCAATAAACATTTTTGTGGAGGCACACGGGAGCTTGGCCAGGCCGTGGAAGAGCCGTAAGCCAGCTACCCGTGACTACAGGGAGGTGCATATGAGGTGGAGGGCGCCATGTTACGCTGAAGCACGCACCATCTCGCCTATACGGACGCACAGCCCAGTTCGCCCAGTGCCAGCGCCCCGCAGGTGCCAGGGCAAGGTGAGCATCGAGCCGGAAGGGGTGATGCCAACCCTGCAATCAAGACCGCCAGCGCGCCCTTTCGGTCCGGTGTTTCCCGCTAGACGCACTAGCATGGAGGTGCGTGTCTCCAGGCTGGCACGTCCAATACCAGCCCCACGCATCAGGAGTCTAGTGTGTCAGCCCAGCCTCGCCAGTCAACAGTCACCAGAGCTGCCCGCCAGTCAACAGTCACCAGAGCTGCCCGCCAGTCAACAGTCACCAGAGCTGCCCGCCAGTCAACAGTCACCAGAGCTGCCCGCCAGTCAACAGTCACCAGAGCTGCCCTGAGTGGCCCTGAGTGGCCAGAGCTGCCCTGAGTGGCCCTGAGTGGCCAGAGCTGCCCTGAGTGGCCCTGAGTGGCCAGAGCTGCCCTGAGTGGCCCTGAGTGGCCAGAGCTGCCCTGAACTGCCAGAGTGGCCAGACTGCCCTGAACTGCCGGAGTGGCCAGACTGCCCTGAACTGCCGGAGTGGCCAGACTGCCCTGAACTGCCGGAGTGGCCAGACTGCCCTGAACTGCCAGAGTGGCCAGACTGCCCTGAACTGCCAGAGTGGCCAGACTGCCCTGAACTGCCAGAGTGGCCAGACTGCCCTCCGGTCCAGCCCGAGTGGCCAGACTGCCCTCCGGTCCAGCCCGAGTGGCCAGACTGCCCTCCGGTCCAGCCCGAGTGGCCCGTCTGCCCGGCGCAGCTATCGGCGCCATCAAAGTGGGCGACGCCGAAGGTGGAGCGAGGTCCACGTCCTGCACCTGAGCCACCTCCAGGATAGGTGGGTTGGGGAGGGAGGGTGTAGCACAGTGCCGTCGGTGACGGCAGCCACCCTCCCTTCCCTCCCTTATTGTTTAGGGTTAGTGTTTATGGGTTTTGTTGGGGATTTTGTTTGTTGGTGTTTTTTTGTGGTTAGGTGCATTCCGGGGTCTGCACCTTGAGGGGGGGGGGGTACTGTCACATCCTGACCAGCAGATGGAGCTGTTGTAGTAGTTTGGGGGTCAGGACGTGGCAGTCTTGTGTGTGTGTTTGAATGTTCTGTGTGTCTTGTGACTCCTGATCAGGAACAGCTGGGGATCGTTGTTCCTGATTGGGAGTCATATATGTAGGAGTATGTTTGTCACTGGGTTTTGTGGGTGGTTGTTTTTGCACTGTGTTTATAGCCTGCAGAACTGTCACGGTTGTCACCTTTTTGTGTTAAGTGGATGCTTTACTCCTTATTTTTAATTAAAGATGAGTATTCACATACCTACTGCGCCTTGGTCCATTTATGAAGACAGCCGTTACACATACATACTCATTACGTTCCCAAGCATATTTCCAACTGGTTTTATTACCAAAATATGGTTCCTTTTCCCCATTTGTTTGATGTTCCCAGACTCTCTATATTTAACACAGGCTATTCAAGTCCTTCAGTAGGGTCAGAGAGGGGAAGGGAGAAAGGTATTTATGGGGGGGGGGGGGTCATAAACCTTACCCACAGGCCAACGTCATGACACCCCAATCCCCTCCCTACCTCCTCCATTGTCCCCACTCCCCTCCCTACCTCCTCCATGGCTCTGACACAGGTAAGGGAACAGCCAGACATTGCCCAGTCCGATTCAGAAGCCCCACACAGGTCAGCATGTACTGGGTCTTGTTGTTCAGAAGCCCCACACAGGTCAGCATGTACTGGGTCTGGTTGTTCAGAAGCCCCACACAGGTCAGCATGTACTGGGTCTTGTTGTTCAGAAGCCCCACACAGGTCAGCATGTACTGGGTCTTGTTGTTCAGAAGCCCCACACAGGTCAGCATGTACTGGGTCTTGTTGTTCAGAAGCCCCATACAGGTCAGCATGTACTGGGTCTTGTTGTCCCATTTGGGCCTGTCCCCAGCCGCCTCTTTCTCCATCCTCTCCAGCTCCTGGTGGGATGGGATCCTGTCATCCAGACCTGGGTTGGGGAGCTTGGGGAATCTCATGGTGGTTGGTTGTAGTACTCACCCAGAGAGCGGCATGGGTGGGCAGGCTGCAGCCCTGTCTCTCACTACTGCACAGTCTCACTGTCACTGTGGGAAGTAAACAAATAGGATCATTTATTGAGCGTGTGTGTGTGCGTGTGTGCATGTGTGTGCGTGTGTGTGTGTGTGCGTATGTGTGCATGTGTGTGTCTCCAACACCATTAACTGCAGATTATTAACAGATGGTAAAGGTCAGGTAAAGGTTATCAGTGTGGTAACACTACACTAGGCTACATCAATATCACGCCCTGGCCATAGAGAGGTTTTTTATTCTCTATTTTGGGTAGGCCAGGGTGTGACTAGGGTGGGCATTTTATGTTCCTTTTTCTATGTTCTTTATTTTCTATGTTTTGGCCGGGTATGGTTCTCAATCAGGGACAGCTGTCTATCGTTGTCTCTGATTGGGAACCATACTTAGGTAGCCCTTTTTCCCTCCTTGTGTTGTGGGAAGTTGACTTTGTTTATGGCACATAGCCTTTAGCTTCACGGTTTGTTGGGTAGTGTTTGTTTTGTTCGGCATCTTTTCTAATAAAAATAATATGTACGCTCACCACGCTGCACCTTGGTCCTCTCCTTCCAACCGTCGTGACAATCAAGTCAAATCTCGTGTCTCTCGTTACAAATACTATCCGTCAACATCTGAATGTTTTATTTAAATGCATACATGTAAAGACACAGAAACTGTTCATATGTAAACATTTTCCATTAAAACCTAAAGAGTCTATGTTGAAAAATATTGGATCTATTCATTCAATTCATACTACACTAAATTAAAATCAATATACTAAAAGAAAGATTTCTGTACCACTTACAAAACTGAAAATAATAATTCACATAGTGTATAGAACATAAAATAACTTACTGTTAATAGCTTGCAGTCTTATATTGTTGAAATGTATTCTCGGCAAGTAGCCTAGTGGTTAAGTGTGTTGTGCCAGTAACTGAAAGGTTGCTCATTGAAATCCCCGAGCTGGTAAAGGTGGAGAAAGCTGCCATTGTGCCCTTGTGCAAGACAGTTAACCCCCAACAACAACTCCCCGGGTGCCGATGATGTTGATTAAGGCATCCTCCCAGACCTCTGATTCAGAGGGGTTGGGTAAAATGCAGAAGACATTTCAGTTGGATGCATTCAGTTGTGTAACTGTCTAGATATTCCCCTCTTTCCCTAATGTACAAATTCATTGTTTACAAGTATTTTATTTACATGTGAGTGGATACTGACGGTCTGTCAGGGTAGGGAACTCCTCCGGGAACCTGGGAGATGAAGGAAATCAGGCCCAAGAACAAAACAACTAACTTTCCTGACTTAACTTTATTTTGTTTATCCTCAATAGTGTTTTCATTTGTTGATAATATATTAATCTCCGGTTAACCCAGAACTAAAGTCTTGCGTAATTGCTCAGATGCTCAATTAAGTTCTGGGTCCATATTGTGTTAAGAGAAGAGAACCAGAACGAAGAGCTCCAACTTCTCTCTTTGCAAGTTACGGACACGTCTATGGGCCAAATCTCCCCTTCCACTTCCAAAATTCAAAAGATGCTAACACCTGCATAATCCTGATTTATCCAATTTATCCAAATAACCAGTGACAAACACTGGAACTAACGCTGCTCTATATCTCACGCATCTCATTTTATCATGACAGATTTACGGCGCCATGTATGTTGACATAGTCAGTCATGCGAGATTAATAATTAATTAGGAAAAGAACGTCTTAGTCACCTATTAGTTGCTAGTGGTTTTTAGTGCAACAGCTGTGATTGAACGCATGGTACCACTTCAAAAAAAGTGTTTAAGACTTAGACCAATTGTAACAGTCGTCGTTAGGAATGGACCAAGGCGCAGCGGGAATGTGGATACTCATGTTTATTGATGAGTATCCACTGGAAAACCAAACAAAACTCACGACGGCAACAGTGTGACAGGCTAAACAAGCAGTGATCACAAACAACTACCCACAACCCCAAAGAAAAACACACACACTCCTATATAGGACTCCCAATCAAAGGCAACTCAACACACCTGCCTTCAATTGGGAGTCCAATCACCCACACAACATTTAACAAACACAAACCACCTGCCACATCCTGACCACAACTGATACAATACCTCCCTCTGCTGGTCAGGACGTGACACCAATATCCAATAGCAATCCTCAAAAAGATCTTTCAGCTGAGTTGTTGACGCATTAGAGCAACATATGCGTTAAACTTCAACAAGAGAATGTAATCTTTACTTAGAATAAGGAGAAAATGCATAGAAGTGAATGTGTGCATCCCGATTGGGCCCTGGTCAAAAGTAGTGCACTACAAAGGTAACCGGTTGCTATTTGATCTGATCAAAAGTAGTGTACTACAAAGGGAACAGGTTACTATTTGATCTGGTCAAATGTAGTGCACTACGAAGGGAACCGGTTGCAATTTGATCTGGTCAAAAGTAGTTCACTACAAAGGGAACAGGTTGCTATTTGATCTGGTCAAAAGTAGTGCACTACAAAGGGAGTCAAAATGTGAGAATTTTGCTTCCAACCGTCGTGTCTTTGTGAGACACTGAGTAGGTGAACGGATGATCTCCGCATGTGTGGTTCCCACTGTGAAGCATGGAGGAGTGATGGTGTTGGGTGCTTTGCTGGTGACATTGTCTGTGCGCACATAAAGGCACACTGAACCAGCATGTCTGCCACAGCATTCTGCAGCGATACACCATCCCATCTGGTTTGCGCTTAGTGTGACTATCATTTGTTTTTCCAACATGACAATGACCCAAAACACACCTTTGTAAGGAGAATGATGGAGTGCTGCATCAGATAACCTGGCCTGCACAATCACCCGATCTCAACCCAATTGAGATGGTTTGGGACAAGTTGGACCACAGAGTGAAGGAAAAGCAGCCAACAAGTGCTCAGCATATGTGGGAACACCTTCAAGGCTGTTGGAAAAACATTCCAGCTGGTTGAGAGAATGCCAAGAGTGTGCAAAGCTGACATCAAGGCAAAGGGTGGATACTTTGAAGAAGTTCAAATATAAAATATATTTTGATTTGTTTAACACTTTTTTGGGTTACTACATGATTCCATATGTGTTGTTTCATAGTTTTGATGATTTGACTATTATTCTACAATGTAGAAAATAGTACAAATATAGAAAGAAAGAAACATTTACATTTACTGATATACAGTACCAGTCAAAAGTTTGGACAAACCTACTCATTCCAGGGTTTTTCTTTATGTTTACTATTTTCTACATTGTAGAATAATAAAAGACATCCAATCTATAAAATAACATATATCAGAGGTATTAATCACACCGGTGGGGAGAGGGGCATTCTTCTTACCAAACCACATCACTTTTGTTTTGGAGGTGTTCAGAACAAGGTTAAGGGCAGAGAAAGCTTGTTGGACACTAAGAAAGCTTTGTTGTAGAGTGTTTAACACAAAATCCGGGGAGAGGCCAGCTGAGTATAAGACTGTAACATCTGTATATAAATGGATGAGAGAGCTTCCTACTGCTTGAGATATGTTGTTGATGTAAATTGAGAAGGACGTGGGACCTTGGGGTACTCCCTTGGCTGACACAGGAAATGTTATGACAATTTTTAGGGCCTTCCTCTGACACCACCTGGTAGAGGTCCTGGATGGAAGGAAGCTTGGCTCCAGTGATGTACTGGGCCATACGCACTACCCTCTGTAGCGTCTTGCGGTCGGAGGCTGAACAGTTGCCATACCAGGCAATGATGCAACCCGTCAGGATGCTCTTGATGGTGCAGCTGTATAACTTTTTGAGGATCTGGGGAACCATGCCAAATCTTTTCAGTCTCCTGAGGGGGAAAAGGTGTTGTCGTGCTCTCTTCACGATTGTCTTGGTGTGTTTGGACCATGATAGTTTGTTAGTGATGCGGCCGCCAAGGAACTTGAAACTGTACCGGGCAGACGGCAGACAGATGTCAACGTTGTGTACAGAGTGCCCCGTGGTGGTGGGGTTATGGTATGGGCAGGCATAAGCTACGGACAACAAACACAATTGTATTTGATTGATTTTTGTATTTGTACAATTGTATTTTATTGGATATTGCCAATTTGAATGCACGAGAACCTGAGGCCCATTTTCATACTATTCATCCACCGCTATCACCTCAAGTTTCAGCATGACAATGTACAATTCCTGGAAGCTAAAAATGTCCCAGTTCTTCCAGGGCCTGCATACTCACCAGACATATCACCAATTGAGCATGTTTGGGATGCTCTGGATCGACGTGTACGATAGCGAGTTCCCTTTAGTCGTGAAGTAAAATCAATCAATATAAAGGCCAGCACTCTCTTGACGTAGCTGGATCCTTCTGACTATTGATTCTTGAGGCAATTTCTTTCTGCTGGCAGTTTTCTATAACCAGAATTCTTTATTTTGCTACCTTGACCTTACTTGTCATGTGACCTCAGTAAACAGCAAATTTGTTTCTTTAATGGGAGATGATCATGTTTGATTATGCATACAGTACCTTTGTAAACTCCATCACTGTGCAAACATCTCATGTTTTTGATAGCATTGCTGCTAGGTAACACCTTTAGCTAGTTTCCTGATATTTTGGATGGTTATTCTGGTGAATTTTGATACATTTACATGGTTATTTAGTAGAGTTTGGTGACGTGATGAAACATGCTAGCTTAGCTTGGCTCTAAGGGAGGGATGAAAAAGCTCCTGTCATTTACTAGCACGGTGACACATCAATGCTTATCCTGACTATCAGTACAAGACTTTGCATGTACATAATAAAGGGGGAAAAAATATGGTGCCGTAGTGGATGGTCGCTGTTTTGCAAGCTATTTTGTAAATAATTTGTACTTGTGTTCCTTACCCCAATTCCAGCTTCAATTTTGACTCATCTGCCCTAGGCTCTGTCTGTAATTCCGACCAACATTTTTTGGGCTACCCAACAGGAAACGCCGGCGTTACAGAGGCAAGAGAGGGGGGGGATCCTGGCGAAGGGAAAACCAGCCACCTCTTCCCTCCATTCTATTGGCTAAAGTACAGCCACTTAATAATAAAATGAATGACCTCTGATCCAACGAGACTCTCGATACTGCAATTTTCTCTGCTTTTCTGAAACATGGCTGTCGGACAAGATACCCCCCCATGGCTATCCAACTTGATGGATTCTCCATTCATCATGCCGACAGGACAGTAGAGTCGGGGAAGTCGGGGTGGGGAGGGTTTGGCTCTACATCAACGCCAACTGGTGTGCGGTGGAAGTGTCGACCCACTGTTCACCCGCCTTGGAATACCTGATGGTCAAATGCCGACCTTTCTACCTCCCGAGGGAGTTTTCAGCTGTTATCGTGACTGTTGGATACATCCGACCCCATGACAAGAAAAATAACAAGCTGGCACTTAATAACGAACTACGCAAGGATATAACACAAGCAACAAGACCTACATCCACAGCCTGCTTTTCTGGTTGCCGGTGATTTTAATTCCAAGTCACTAAGACACACGATGCCCAATTTCCATCAACACAACTACAACACCATTAGAGGCGATACAGTCCTAGATAAAGTCCTGCTTCCTGTTTACAAGCAGAAACTCAAACATGAAGTACCTGTTATTCGCTCTGTTGGGAAATGGTCACTAGAATCAGCGATTATGCTACAGGACTGCTTTGCTAGCGCTGATTGGTTTCGAGACTCCGCCGATAACATTGACGAGCCAACCAACATCCATCACCGATTTCATTAGGAAATGCATCGGCAACATTGTCCCCACTGTTCAGGTTCGCTGCTTACCCAATCAAAAGCCTTGGATTACCACTGAGGTTGGCGCTAAACTAAAAGATAGGGCTACCACACATAGGGCTATCAGACAACCCTGAGACTACGGCTGAGGGCGTGACCCTGGACATAATAAAGGGGAAAAAAATATGGTGCCGTAGTGGATGGTCGCTGTTTTGCAAGCTATTTTGTAAATAATTTGTACTTGTGTTCCTTACCCCAATTCCAGCTTCAATTTTGACTCATCTGCCCTGGGCTCTGTCTGTAATTGTAAGGACCCTGGACAACACCCTGTCGTTCTCCACTAACATCAAGGCGGTGACCCGATCCTGTAGGTTCATGCTCTACAACATTCGCAGAGTACGACCCTGCCTCACACAGAAAGCGGCGCAGGTCCTAATCCAGGCACTTGTCATCTCCCGTCTGGATTACTGCAACTCGCTGTTGGCTGGGCTCCCTGCCTGTGCCATTAAACCCCTACAACTCATCCAGAACGCCGCAGCCCGTCTGGTGTTCAACCTTCCCAAGTTCTCTCACGTCACCCCGCTCCTCCGCTCTCTCCACTGGCTTCCAGTTGAAGCTCGCATCCGCTACAAGACCATGGTGCTTGCCTACGGAGCTGTGAGGGGAACGGCACCTCCGTACCTTCAGGCTCTGATCAGGCCCTACACCCAAACAAGGGCACTGCGTTCATCCACCTCTGGCCTGCTCGCCTCCCTACCTCTGAGGAAGCACAGTTCCCGCTCAGCCCAGTCAAAACTGTTCGCTGCTCTGGCACCCCAATGGTGGAACAAGCTCCCTCACGACGCCAGGACAGCGGAGTCAATCACCACCTTCCGGAGACACCTGAAACCCCACCTCTTTCAGGAATACCTAGGATAGGATAAAGTAATCCTTCTAACCCCCCCCCCCCCCTTAAAAGATTTAGATGCACTATTGTAAAGTGGTTGTTCCACTGGATATCATAAGGTGAATGCACCAATTTGTAAGTCGCTAAATGACTTAAATGTAAATGTAAATGTACAAGTACAAGAAGTCCTGCTATTACCTCCGCAGAGTCATCAAACGAGCAAAAGGACAGTATAGGAATAAGGTCGAATCACATTATACAGGAAAACCCAGCCATGATCTTCCCAATGATAACTCTCTACCAGACAAACGATACCCGGTCCCATTGAGACCACTGGCAAGGTACGATACCAGGTCCCATTGAGACCACTGGCAAGGTACGATACCAGGTCCCATTGAGACCAATGGCAAGGTACGATACCAGGTCCCATTGAGACCACTGGCAAGGTACGATACCCAGTCCCATTGAGACCACTGGCAAGGTACGATACCCAGTCCCATTGAGACCACTGGCAAGGTACGATACCCAGTCCCATTGAGACCACTGGAAAGGTACGATACCCAGTCCCATTGAGACCACTGGCAAGGTACGATGCCCAGTCCCATTGAGACCACTGGCAAGGTACGATGCACCATCTTTTCTGGTTCCATTCAGACAGGATTCTAGACTTAGTTGGACGTGTTTTCCACAATATGGTATTTATTTGACATTTTAGTGCTCTTCATTGGATAGAAATGCAGTGCAAAGTTCGACTCATCGATGACGAGGTGATTCTACCCTCTCTGTCTTCACAGGCAGTGTACATAACGTCCACTCTGCCATACGTGGTCCTCACCATCTTCCTGATCAGAGCACTGACTCTCAAAGGTTCTCTGGATGGAATAAAGTTCCTCTTCACACCTGATGTAAGTATTTTCCTCTCAAAGTGATAGTTCAACCCAAAATCGAAGTTTCTCAGATGTTTTCAGGCATGAGATCCCTTTGTTGTGTGGCGGTATACATTGATGATTGTCTTCTCATAGCTAAATGAGTTGATGAACCCGTCTACCTGGCTGGATGCAGGTGCACAGGTGTTCTACTCTTTCTCCTTGGCCTTTGGAGGTCTCATCTCCTTCTCCAGCTACAACTCTGTACAGTAAGTGACCAAAGATTTATCGACGACTTCGTCCCAAATGGGATCCTATTCCTTACTACATACTGCACTGGTTTTGACCAGAGCCCTATAAGACCTGGTCAAAAAGAGTTCACTATGTAGTAGGGAATAGGATCCCATTTGGGACTCAAGCCTATATTTACACATAATGACAGACGAATCTATCTCGACTCTTCAATGGACTCCACTCTTCTGTTTCTCCAGCAACAACTGTGAGCAGGACGCCGTGATCATCTCCATCATCAATGGCTTCACATCAGTCTACGCTGCTACAGTCATCTACTCCATCATAGGCTTCAGGGCCACAGAGAGGTTTGACGACTGTCTCGAAGGGTACGTGTTTTCATTCAGGCTACGTTGGGGCTCTGAGCTTGTTTTTGTGTTTTTTTAGGCCAGGATTAGGTTTAGTCTGTGTCTGGGGGGGGGGGGGGGGAAACGGCACTGAATGGATGGACAGAACTGTCTCAAAACAACGATCATTTCGTTATGCTGTTTTGCTTGTCTTGATATTCTGCACTGTGCATTGCTAGCGAATTCTAGCACGTAGTGGCCTTGTGGTATGGTGTATTATTGTTGTGTATTATTGATTATTGTTGTGTTGTGTATTATTGATTATTGTTGTGTATTACTGTTGTGTTGTGTATTATTGTTGTGTTGTGTATTATTGTTGTGTTGTGTATTATTGATTATTGTTGTGTTGTGTATTATTGTTGTGTATTATTGTTGTGTTGTGTATTATTGTTGTGTTGTGTATTATTGTTGTGTTGTGTATCATTGTTGTGTTGTGTGTTATTGTTGTGTTGTGTATTATTGTTGTGTTGTGTATTATTGTTGTGTTGTGTATTATTGTTGTGTTGTGTATTATTGTTGTGTATTATTGATGTGCTGTGTATTATTGTTGTGTTGTGTATTATTGTTGTGTTGTGTATTATTGTTGTGTTGTGTATTATTGTTGTGTATTATTGATGTGCTGTGTACTATTGTTGTGTTGTGTATTATTGTTTTGTTGTGTATTATTGTTGTGTTGTGTATTATTGTTGTGTATTATTGATGTGTTGTGTATTGTTGATTATTGTTGTGTTGTGTATTATTGTTTTGTTGTGTATTATTGTTTTGTTGTGTATTATTGTTGTGTTGTGTATTGTTGATTATTGTTGTGTTGTGTATTATTGTTGTGTTGTGTATTATTGATGTGTTGTGTATTGTTGATTATTGTTGTGTTGTGTATTATTGTTTTGTTGTGTATTATTGTTGTCAAATCAAATCAAATTTATTTTTATATAGCCCTTCGTACATCAGCTGATATTCTCAAAGTGCTGTACAGAAACCCAGCCTAAAACCCCAAACAGCAAGCAAAGCATGTGAAAGAAGCACGGTGGCTAGGAAAAACTCCCTAGGAAAAACTCCCTAGAAAGGCCAAAAACCTAGGAAGAAACCTAGAGAGGAACCAGGCTATGAGGGGTGGCCAGTCCTCTTCTGGCTGTGCAGGGTGGATATTATAACAGAACATGGTCAAAATGTTAAAATGTTAAAATGTTCATAAATGACCAGCATGGTCAAATAATAATAATCATAGTAGTTGTCGAGGGTGCAACAAGCACGTCCGGTGAACAGGTCAGGGTTCCATAGCCGCAGGCAGAACAGTTGAAACTGGAGCAGCAGCACGGCCAGGTGGACTGGGGACAGCAAGGAGTCATCATACCAGGTAGTCTGAGGCATGGTCCTAGGGCTCAGGTCCTCCGAGAGAAAGACAGAAAGAGAGAAAGAGAGAATTAGAGAGAGCATATTTAAATACACACAGGACACCGGATAAGACAAGAGAAATACTCCAGATGTAACAGACTGACCCTAGCCCCCCGACACATAAACTACTGCAGCATAAATACTGGAGGCTGAGACAGGAGGGATCAGAAGACACTGTGGCCCCATCCGATGATACCCCCGGACAGGGCCAAACAGGCAGGATATATCCCCACCCACTTTGCCAAAGCACAGCCCCCACACCACTAGAGGGATGTCTCCAACCACCAACTTACCGTCCTAAGACAAGGCCGAGTATAGCCCACAACGATCTCCGCCATGGCACAACCCAAGGGGGGGGGGGGGGGCGCCAGGGGGGGGGGCGCCAACCCAGACAGGAAGACCACGTCAGTGACTCAACCCACTCAAGTGACGCACCCCTCCCATGGACGGCATGGAAGAACACCAGTAGGCCAGTGACTCATCCTCTGTAAAAGGGTTAGAGGCAGAGAATCCCAGTGGAAAGAGGGGAACCGGCAAGGCAGAGACAGCAAGGGCGGTTCGTTGCTCCAGCCTTTCCGTTCACCTTCACACTCCTGGGCCAGACTATACTTAATCATAGGACCTACTGAAGAGATAAGTCTTCAGTAAAGACTTAAAGGTTGAGACTGAGTCTGCGTCTCTCACATTGGTAGGCAGACCATTCCATAAAAATGGAGCTCTATAGGAGAAAGCCCTACCTCCAGCAGTTTGCTTAGAAATTCTAGGGACAATTAGGAGGCCTGCGTCTTGTGACCGTAGCGTACGTGTAGGTATGTACGGCAGGACCAAATCGGAAAGATAGGTAGGAGCAAGCCCATGTAATGCTTTGTAGGTTAGCAGTAAAACCTTGAAATCAGCCCTTGCCTTAACAGGAAGCCAGTGTAGGGAGGCTAACACTGGAGTAATATGATCAAATTTTTTGGTTCTAGTCAGGATTCTAGCAGCCGTATTTAGCACTAACTGAAGTTTATTTAGTGCTTTATCCGGGTAGCCGGAAAGTAGAGCATTGCAGTAGTCCAGCCTAGAAGTAACAAAAGCATGGATTAATTTTTCTGCGTCATTTTTGGACAGAAAATTTCTGATTTTTGCAACGTTACGTAGATGGAAAAAAGCTGTCCTTGAAACAGTCTTGATATGTTCTTCAAAAGAGAGATCAGGGTCCAGAGTAACGCCGAGGTCCTTCACAGTTTTATTTGAGACGACTGTACAACCATCCAGATTAATTGTCAGATTCAACAGAAGATCTCTTTGTTTCTTGGGACCTAGAACAAGCATCTCTGTTTTGTCCGAGTTTAAAAGTAGAAAGTTTGCAGCCATCCACTTCTTTATGTCTGAAACACAGGCTTCTAGCGAGGGCAATTTTGGGGCTTCACCATGTTTCATTGAAATGTACAGCTGTGTGTCGTCCGCATAGCAGTGAAATTTAACATTATGTTTTCGAATGACATCCCCAAGAGGTAAAATATATAGTGAAAACAATAGCGGTCCTAAAACGGAACCTTGAGGAACACCGAAATTTACAATTGATTTGTCAGAGGACAAACCATTCACAGAGACAAACTGATATCTTTCCGACAGATAAGATCTAAACCAGGCCAGAACTTGTCCATGTAGACCAATTTGGGTTTCCAATCTCTCCAAAAGAATGTGGTGATCGAATGTGTTGTGTATTATTGTTGTGTTGTGTATTATTGTTGTGTATTATTGATGTGCTGTGTACTATTGTTGTGTTGTGTATTATTGATTATTGTTGTGTATTATTGTTGTGTTGTGTATTATTGATGTGTTGTGTTGTGTATTATTGTTTTGTTGTGTATTATTGTTGTGTTGTGTATTATTGTTGTGTATTATTGATGTGCTGTGTACTATTGTTGTGTTGTGTATTATTGTTGTGTTGTGTATTATTGTTGGGCAAATGGTTAAACCTGATAAACAGTTCGTACTCGACCTACCTCCATCTCAACCTTACTGGCTCTGTGTGTTGTCCCATCCAGAAACATCTTGGCCCTGCTGAATGCTGTCAACCTTCCTGAGGGCAACATAACAGAAGGCAACTATGCAGAATCCCTACAGAATCTAAACGGCACCTTCCCAGAGATCATCCAGAGTCTGGACCTCAAAACCTGCGACTTGCAAACTTTCCTCAGTCAGGTATTGAAACGTCAAACTTTCCCTCAGTCAGGTATTGAAATTGTAAACTTTCTCAGTGATATATGGTCGGTCACCAGACATCAAAAGCCTTTCATCCCATTTCAATTGCCGACATGTTAATCACGGCACATTTGGTGCCAACATGGAGAATAGTAATGCTAAACCCTTTACTGTTTATCTATGGATCTGTTTTTAGTCATGTTTGCCCTGATGGTGAGTCATTGTCTTCCAATAGGGTGTGGAGGGAACTGGTCTGGCCTTCATCGTGTTCACAGAGGCCATCACCAAGATGCCTGTCTCTCCTCTCTGGTCCATCCTGTTCTTCATCATGCTCTTCTGTCTGGGACTGTCCACTATGTTTGGCAGAACTTGGGTCAATATTCATTAACACCTAGTGTTCAGCCCTGCTCATCGACTCAGTAATGGTACCTCCTGTATATAGCCATGTTATTACCTCATACCGCTGCTCATCGACTCAGTAATGGTACCTCCTGTATATAGCCATGTTATTACCTCATACCCCTGCTCATCGACTCAGTAATGGTACCTCCTGTATATAGCCATGTTATTACCTCGTACTGCTGTTCATCGACTCAGTACGGGTACTTCCTGTATATAGCCGAGCTATCATTATTCATTGCTATCATAGATGTATTTATTCCTTCTGTTACAATTTTTTTACTTTAGAATTATTGTAATTTTTATATTGTATTCTGTATTGTTGGGAAGGGCCCATTTGTGTACACCTGTTGTTTACGAAGTGTGACAATTAAAATTAGATTTAAACAAAAAGAAGTAGGGCTAATGTGTAACTTTGAACAATTCCCTTAAACAGAAAGACGTAGGGGTGACGTGTAACTTTAAACACTTCCCATAAACAGAATAACATAGGGCTAATGTATAACTTTGAACACTTCCCATAAACAGAAAGACGTAGGGGTGACGTGGTTTATTGGTTACATAACCTGTGTTCTGTAGCTGAATTGAATCAGGTGTGCTGTTGGGGGGGGTACTGGAGGACTGGAGGACTGGAGGACTGGGGGGGGGGGGGGGGGTACTGGAGGACTGGAGTTGGGAACCACTGTTCTAGTGTTTATATTTTGATGATAGAATGTTTCCACTACATGTACTGGTATTGTGTGGTGTGCCATGCAATATACTGCTCCAATGCAATATACTGCTCCAATGCAATATACTGCTCCAATGAAATGTACTGCTCCAATGAAATATTCTGCTCCGATGCAATATTCTGCTCCAATGCAATATTCTGCTCCAATGAAATATACTGCTCCAATGCAATATTCTGCTCCAATGAAATATTCTGCTCCAATGGAATATACTGCTCCAATGAAATATTCTGCTCCAATGCAATATTCTGCTCCAATGCAATATACTGCTCCAATACAATATTCTGCTCCAATGGAATATACTGCTCCAATGCCATATACTGCTCCAATGAAATATACTGGTCCAATGAAATATACTGCTCCAATGCAATATACTGCTCCAATGAAATATACTGCTCCAATGCAATATCCTGCTCCAATGCAATATTCTGCTCCAATATAATATACTGCTCCACTGAAATATACTGCTCCAATGAAATATACTGCTCCAATGAAATATACTGCTCCAATGCAATATTCTGCTCCAATGCAATATTCTGCTCCAATGAAATATACTGCTCCAATGAAATATACTGCTCCAATGAAATATACTGCTCCAATGAAATATTCTGCTCCAATGCAATATACTGCTCCAATGAAATATACTGCTCCAATGAAATATACTGCTCCAATGCAATATACTGCTCCAATGAAATATACTGCTCCAATACAATATTCTGCTCCAATGATGTCCTGCGTTCCATTAAGACAACAAGAACTCACACGTCCTTTGAAATATACTTATTCATGTCACTGAGGGAGAGAGGGGAATGTATAACGTTTACATTCTGTCTGGATATGTTATTGCCAGCCATCGGGGATCCTTTGGGAGGAGAAGAGACACAGTCTGGTTACGAGTCGAGGTGACAGCCGTGAGTTGGAGACGACTGAGCAATCTGGGGCAGAGGTCAGGTTAGATGAAGTGAGGAAGAACATGTATCACTAATCTTCTGGATAGCAACAGAGGTGTATTGTATTAAGGAGGGGCTCAAGCGTAGGAGAAAGGGTTAAATATCAGTGCTTGTGTGAATATGTCCTTTGTCTTATGTATCGATACATTTGGGGGAATAAACTTGGCTTGAGCTTTATTAAGCATCCGTGAGTTTTCAATAGGTTCATTTAGAACATAACAAAACAGAGGCAAACAATGTATTTCACTTGAAAAATGAATGGAGAGACTCACACTCTAGGAGCTCAGATGCAATAATTTAATAACCTAATAACCAACGTTTCGACAGACAAGCTGTCTTCATCAGGGTATAATGACAAACACTGCTGGGTGACTAGTTCATATAGTGTCAAAGGGCACACACAGGTGTCTGTGACCTGATATCATTGGTTAATATGTTAAAATAGCATCCAAAAAAACAATGTGTTAATATTTGTTCTAAATATGTTTTGAAAATCTATTATAATAACAATATATTCACATAAATGAATCTGTACATTCTGCACCATAATTCATAAGATCATTTAATTTCAGAGTGCAAAAATAAGACAATTCTACAATTTTCTGATGGTATGTCGGTGTTTCATTGCACCCGAAACCCAAAACAAAACAAAACAACACTCTTACAGAAATACCAGATGATCACATAGATAAATACAACTAACAGTGTCATTGTACTGGTGTGGTGTTTGTGTAATGATCAAGAGACATTGCAGACAATTTCAGATACAGTATATTCCTGGATGTCCTTAAAACGGTTCCTTTGCGCCATAACCTAAAAGGGTTATGGTCAATCGCATTTCAATTCGGTAAATTCAGGTACCCATTTATAAACAGTTTTTTTTTTTCTCCAATTCTTAAACTTCCTGAATTGACTGAATTAAAATGGAATTGACCTCAAACATTTTTTAGGATCAATCATTTTGGATGTTTACTCTACTTTTGTTTTATTCTCCAGTGTAGTTTTGTCCCATATGATGTTGGCTGTGTGGTAATTCTATGACATTTTCGTAGTAAACATCTGAACTTTGGCTGAGACTGTGTCGACTTCTGCTCCGTAGACGTTTTTGTCGCAGCAACATCTCTGGATGAGTTTGAACAGGGCCGTGCCTGGCACCACCAGACTGGGGATTCCTGCCAGGATAAAGATGATGACGTAAATCCAAGCAGGATACTCCAACACCTCCAGAGTAGGGAAGTCATCCTGCAGGGTCACAGAGATGAGAAACGAGTCCGTGAGAAGGACGCTCTAGCATGCTACACCTTGGTGGTGGATGAGGGGGAGATTCTCCTCTTACAGCGTTTGACATTTAGAAAAGTACTATATAAATGCTATCAAAATGATATCAGTTATTATTATTCATATCTAGAAAGAAAGAATTGACGACTATATGTGACCAGGTAGACAGTTAGTTCCCCTTGACTCCTGTTTCAATCCAAGTAGTAGTCTAGCAACACCTAGTGTTCAGTCACACAATAGGTTATCATCTGGGAGGGATTAGACCTTGGGTCAATATTCATTAAGTGTCTCAGAGTAGGAGTACAGATCTAGGATCAGGTCCTTCCTGTCCATGTTATCGTGTTCGTTGTGATCTCAAAAGGTAAAACTGATCATTGATCAGTAATCCTACTCTGAGACGCTTTATCAATATGGCAATCAGATTTAAACGTAGTGGAGAAACATTACCGAGCTTGGATTCCAGGCGATGTAGGTGACGTTGGAGCTGACTTTGGTGACGAAGTAGAAGACGAAGATTACTAAGACGATTAAAGGGCTGACGAACCTCCAGGTCACCTGCCAGAACAGGTTGGGCTTGTGACCAATCATGAACTCTATGTCCTTGTTAAACCTGTAGAAGAAGACTTAATTAACTCATGGAAGAAGGACATTTGTCACCTGCTGTACTCAACCCCTTCTGATACAGACAAATACACACACAGTTGGAGAGGCTGGGGGGGGGGGGGGGGGACGAGGAGAGACAAAATGAATGCATCAATTTCAGACCTCTCTTGAACTGATCACTGTTTGACGCTCATCAGGAATACAAGCAATTAGGTGCAGCATTAACCTTTGGTTACTACATCACACGCCAACTTTGTAGCCTCGTTAAACCAGCCTTATCTTGGAATCTCACATTTTGTTTCACTTCACGTATCAAGAGAAGTGGAACAGAACATGAGCTTGCAAGATCAGGCTGGGTTAATGAGGCTACCAACTTTGGCATCATTAATAAGATGGACATACATTAGTTAGTTAGCTGTTGCCCAAAATGCACAGCTACTTGGATTGATTTCTGTGGTGGCTAATGCCTCAAAACGTTGGGGTGGATCGGGGAGGAAGAGGAGGTGAACACTCACCTGTCTATGCCATAGATGTAGACCACAGCTATCATCTCACAGAAGGCTATGACTAGGAGAGGGATGGAGCCGGCAAAGCTGTCGAACAGAGCCAGCCAGTAGTTACCAGAACTCTGAGCGAATATCAGGGCAATGATGAATGACACCAGACAGACAATACCTGAAACAGAAGACACATAAACGCTAAGTTATTTCTTCAAGGCACATTTGACCAGTGGTCTTCATCTTTAGTCCTGGAGAGCTACTGCATGTGCAGGTGTTTGTTCCAGCCCAGCACTAAGCTCACCAGGACAGGAGATGGAGATCCCTGCATTGGAAATGTATATTGCGCCATGCGTCCAATGATAAAGGGTCTCAATTGATTCGAGCAAAGTTATTTACCAGTGATCGCCTCCTTAGGCCACCATTTAGGGAAGATGTTGAGATCCTGAAGGGGCACCACCGTGCCTTCTATGCTGCCAAACATAGTGGACAGTCCCAGACAGAAGAGCATGATGAAGAACAGGATGGACCAGAGAGGAGAGACAGGCATCTTGGTGATGGCCTCTGTGAACACGATGAAGGCCAGACCAGTTCCCTCCACACCCTATTGGAAGACAATGACTCACCATCAGGGCAAACATGACTAAAAACAGATCCATAGATAAACAGTAAAGGGTTTAGCATTACTATTCTCCATGTTGGCACCAAATGTGCCGTGATTAACATGTCGGCAATTGAAATGGGATGAAAGGCTTTTGATGTCTGGTGACCGACCATATATCACTGAGAAAGTTTACAATTTCAATACCTGACTGAGGGAAAGTTTAACGTTTCAATACCTGACTGGGGAAAGTTTGACGTTTCAATACCTGACTGAGGAAAGTTTGCAAGTCGCAGGTTTTGAGGTCCAGACTCTGGATGATCTCTGGGAAGGTGCCGTTTAGATTCTGTAGGGATTCTGCATAGTTGCCTTCTGTTATGTTGCCCTCAGGAAGGTTGACAGCATTCAGCAGGGCCAAGATGTTTCTGGATGGGACAACACACAGAGCCAGTAAGGTTGAGATGGAGGTAGGTCGAGTACGAACTGTTTATCAGGTTTAACCATTTGCCCAACAATAATACACAACACAACAATAATACACAACACAACAATAGTACACAGCACATCAATAATACACAACAATAATACACAACACAACAATAATACACAACAAAACAATAATACACAACACAACACATCAATAATACACAACACAACAATAATACACAACAATAATCAATAATACACAACACAACAATAGTACACAGCACATCAATAATACACAACAATAATACACAACACAACAATAATACACAACACAACAATAATACACAACAAAACAATAATACACAACACAACAATAATCAACAATACACAACACATCAATAATACACAACACAACAATAATACACAACACAACAATAATCAACAATACACAACACAACAATAATACACAACAAAACAATAATACACAACAAAACAATAATACACAACACAACAATAATCAACAATACACAACACATCAATAATACACAACAATAATACACAACACAACAATAATACACAACAAAACAATAATACACAACACAACAATAGTACACAGCACATCAATAATACACAACAATAATACACAACACAACAATAATACACAACACAACAATAATACACAGCACATCAATAATACACAACAATAATACACAACACAACAATAATACACAACACAACAATAATACACAACACAACACATCAATAATACACAACACATCAATAATACACAACACAACACATCAATAATACACAACACAACAATAATACACAACACAACAATAATACATAACAATAATACACAACACATCAATAATACACAACACAACAATAATACACAACACAACAATAATACACAACAATAATACACAACACAACAATAATACACAACAATAATACACAACAATAATACACAAGACAACAATAATCAATAATACACAACACAACAATAATACACAACACATCAATAATACACAACACAACAATAATACACAACACAACAATAATACACAACACAACAGTAATACAAAACAATAATCAATAATACACAACACAACAATAATCAATAATACACAACAATAATACACCATACCACAAGGCCACTACGTGCTAGAATTCGCTAGCAATGCACAGTGCAGAATATCAAGACAAGCAAAACAGCATAACGAAATGATCGTTGTTTTGAGACAGTTCTGTCCGTCCATTCAGTGCCGTTTTTCCCCCCCCCAGACACAGACTAAACCTAATCCTGGCCTAAAAAAAGCCTGAATGAAAACACGTACCCTTCGAGACAGTCGTCAAACCTCTCTGTGGCCCTGAAGCCTATGATGGAGTAGATGACTGTAGCAGCGTAGACTGATGTGAAGCCATTGATGATGGAGATGATCACGGCGTCCTGCTCACAGTTGTTGCTGGAGAAACAGAAGAGTGGAGTCCATTGAAGAGTCGAGATAGATTCGTCTGTCATTATGTGTAAATATAGGCTTGAGTCCCAAATGGGATCCTATTCCCTACTACATAGTGAACTCTTTTTGACCAGGTCTTATAGGGCTCTGGTCAAAACCAGTGCAGTATGTAGTAAGGAATAGGATCCCATTTGGGACGAAGTCGTCGATAAATCTTTGGTCACTTACTGTACAGAGTTGTAGCTGGAGAAGGAGATGAGACCTCCAAAGGCCAAGGAGAAAGAGTAGAACACCTGCGCACCTGCATCCAGCCAGGTAGACGGGTTCATCAACTCATTTAGCTATGAGAAGACAATCATCAATGTATACCGCCACACAACAAAGGGATCTCATGCCTGAAAACATCTGAGAAACTTCGATTTTGGGTTGAACTATCACTTTGAGAGGAAAATACTTACATCAGGTGTGAAGAGGAACTTTATTCCATCCAGAGAACCTTTGAGAGTCAGTCCTCTGATCAGGAAGATGGTGAGGACCACGTATGGCAGAGTGGACGTTATGTACACTGCCTGTGAAGACAGAGAGGGTAGAATCACCTCGTCATCGATGAGTCGAACTTTGCACTGCATTTCTATCCAATGAAGAGCACTAAAATGTAAAATAAATACCATATTGTGGAAAACACGTCCAACTAAGTCTAGAATCCTGTCTGAATGGAACCAGAAAAGATGGTGCATCGTACCTTGCCAGTGGTCTCAATGGGACTGGGCATCGTACCTTGCCAGTGGTCTCAATGGGACTGGGTATCGTACCTTGCCAGTGGTCTCAATGGGACGGGGTATCGTACCTTGCCAGTGGTCTCAATGGGACTGGGCATCGTACCTTGCCAGTGGTCTCAATGGGACTGGGTATCGTACCTTGCCAGTGGTCTCAATGGGACTGGGTATCGTACCTTGCCAGTGGTCTCAATGGGACTGGGTATCGTACCTTGGCAGTGGTCTCAATGGGACTGGGTATCGTACCTTGCCAGTGGTCTCAATGGGACTGGGTATCGTACCTTTCCAGTGGTCTCAATGGGACTGGGTATCGTACCTTGCCAGTGGTCTCAATGGGACCTGGTATCGTACCTTGCCAGTGGTCTCAATGGGACTGGGTATCGTACCTTGCCAGTGGTCTCAATTCCACGAAGGCAGCAGACGTACAACAGCAGCCAGGCACACAGTAGACACAACACCATCCACCACTGCAGTCCTCCAGAGTCCCCAATGGATGTGGACGTGTTGAGTGTGTCTCTGTACCAGAAATAATCCACTGGGGAACTCCGGGCGCATTCTGAGACCAGACCTACAGGGGGCAGCAAAAACACTGTTAAACCCAAAGGCCAGTCCAGCAGCATTTAGCCTGATATTGACTTCTGTAGATCCAACTAGATTCCTCATTTAGGGACCCTGAACATTTCATCATTAGACCCCTTTTGAGGTCTTAAAAACATTTGAGAAAATTAGATTTTGTAGTTAACAGTGACTTTAAATCCATGCAGAATATGAACATACCTGTCAGGTTTGCATTGACAGGACACTGACTCCATGGCAGAGGGTTCTGGAAGGAGTTGAAAAAGTACCACATCACCCAGGCGATTATAGTGTTGTAGTACATACCCACCAGGAAGGAGACTAACAAGGAAGCGATGCCTGTAGGACACAATCATTCCAGATATCACCAGGTATCAGTGGTGCCTGAGGCAAAAGGAGGCTAATCGGAGTAGCAATAGAAGGACTGGCTCATTGTAATGTCTGTCATGGAATCGATGGAACGGAGTCAAACACGTGGTTTCTATTTGTTTGATGTGTTTGATACCGTTCCATACGTTCCGTTCCAGCCATTACAATGAGCCCGTCCTCCTGGGACTCTGGTCAAAATAGTTCACTTTGTAGGGAATAGGATGCCATTTTGGATGAAGGCCATAAGAAGGAGAAAATAGATACATAAATATGATTACCTCACTTCGAAGACTGCAGAACTTTCTTTTTGACGTTGGACGTTTAACTACATACTTCTCTAACAACAGTACACAGGGTTTTTCTATTGTTTCTGTTTGACTCACCAACACCTGTCAGATATGGGTTAATGGCCGTCCACACTCCCACACTGCCGCTCCTTAGACGCTGTCCGATAGCAAACTCCAGGTGCAGCAGTGGAATCCCCTCCAGAACCAGCAGGATCAGGAATGGGATCATAAACGCTCCTGGGAATGTTAGATAGGAAATCGGAATGACAGGTATCAAAAAAAAACTAAAATGGAAAAAGAGAGGTATCATAAAAACACAGGGGGAGACCCAGACACAGGGGGAGACCCAGACACAGGGGGAGACCCAGACACAGGGGGAGACCCAGACACAGGGGGAGACCCAGACACAGGGGGAGACCCAGACACAGGGGGAGACCCAGACACAGGGGGAGACCCAGACACAGGGGGAAATGGTAGGTCCGAGTCCAAACAGTACCAGGGGATAGGCGATAGTTCGTAAACTAGGTCCGAGTCCAAACAGTACCAGGGGATAGGCGATAGTTCGTAAACTAGGTCCGAGTCCAAACAGTACCAGGGGATAGGCGATAGTTCGTAAACTAGGTCCGAGTCCAAACAGTACCAGGGGATAGGCGATAGTTCGTAAACTAGGTCCGAGTCCAAACAGTACCAGAGTTGGTCTGATTGTGCCCTCTGATGTCACCGGCCTCCCCGTTGCTCACGGGAACAATAGAGGAGCGATTGAAGACAAAACAGGAAAGACCCCCCCCCCCTCCCACCCCCCACATGTCAGAGGACTCCTGGACGTTTTATTGAGATGTCTTTTTGTGACGTCAAAATCAAATCAAATCAAATCAAAATCTAATTGTATTTGTCACGTACACATGGTTAGCAGATGTTAATGCGAGTGTAGTGAAATGCTTGTGCTTCTAGTTCCCGACCGTGCAGTAATATCTAACAAGTAATCTAACAATTTCACAACTGCCTTATACACACAAGTGTAAAGGAATGAATGAGAATATGTACATATAAATATATGGATGAGCGATGGCCGAATGGCATAGGCAAGATGCGGTAGATGGTATAGAGTACAGTATATACATATGAGATGAGTAATGTAGGGTATGTTATATAAAACATTATATAAAGTGGCATTGTTTAAAGTGGCTAGTGATACATTTATTACATCCAATTATTAATTATTAAAGTGGCTAGAGATTTGAGTCAGTATGTTGGCAGCAGCCACTAAATGTTAGTGATGGCTGTTTAACAGTCTGATGGCCTTGAGATAGAAGCTGTTTTTCAGTCTCTCGGTCCCTGCTTTGATGCACCTGTACTGACCTCGCCTTCTGGATGATCGCGGGGTGAACAGACAGTGGCTCGGGTGGTTGTTGTCCTTACCAATCTGGTGATACATGAGGTTCTAGGAAGGCTGGAGAAGGTATTTTAAAGACAGGAGTTCCCAGATATGAAACTCCCTGGCTTCCACTTAGCCTGGGTTGCGGTAAGCATGGCAAAACATTGTGGAACGTTCAAGACACAAGTAGGTTTTGTACAACAGATTTGCCACTCTGACATCTACATTTTATCGATGATAAATTGAATGCACAGAGATACCGTGACGAAATCCTGAGACCCATTGTCGTGCCATTCATCCGCCGCCATCACCTCATGTTTCAGCATGATATCGCACGGCCCCATGTTGCAAGGATCTGTACACAATTCCTGGAAGCTGAAAATGTCCCAGTTCTTCCTTGGCCTGCATACTCACCAGACATGTCACCCATTGAGCATGTTTGGGATGCTCTGGATCGACGTACGACAGCGTGTTCCAGTTCCCGCCAATATCTAGCAACTTCACACAGCCATTGTAGAGGAGTGGGAGAACATTCCACAGGCCACAATCAACAGCCTGATCAACTCTATGTGAAGGAGATGTGTCACGCTGCATGAGGCAAATGGTGGTCACACCAGATACTGACTGGTTTTCTGATCCGCGCCCCTACCTTATTTTCTTAAGGTATCTGTGACCAACAGATGCATATCTGTATTCCCAGTCATGTGAAATCCATAGATTAGGGCCTAATGAATTTATTTCAATTGACTGATTTCCTCATATGAACTGTAACTCAGTTACATCGTTGGAATTGTTGCGTGTTGCATTTATATTTTTGTTCAGTGTATTACTAATTTACAATTATGTGTAATAAATGTTACATTTTGTAGAGTACACAGTGTGAGGGAGTACCTTCTCTACTATCTCAGTTTCCTTCATTATGACATCACGGAGTGGTCTAATTGTCTGTCAGGACTCTGAGGAGTCCTTCATTATGACATCACGGAGTGGTCTAATTGTCTATCAGGACTCTGAGGAGTTTCCTTCATTATGACATCACGGAGTGATCTAATTGTCTGTCAGGACTCTGAGGAGTTTCCTTCATTATGACATCACGGAGTGATCTAATTGTCTGACAGGACTCTGAGGAGTTTCCTTCATTATGACATCACGGAGTGATCCAATAGGTTGTTATCAATAAAACGTCACAATAAAGGTGCAGGGCGTTCGATTTGTCCGCTGTGGTGCAAGGAGAACCGCAGCTTCGCTAAAACCATTGACAACTGCGTACCTGTTTCAAGGGATTGTTAAATACATTTTAACTATTTGGTTGTAATAACATCACCTCTTAAAGACCATAGTCAGAAACACACATTTCCGACTATTCCATGCAAAACAATTGTGCACATTTACAGTGCATTCAGAAAGTATTCATAACCCTTGACTTATTCCACATTTTGTTGTGTTACAGCCTGAATTCAAAATGGATAAAAAGCTATTTGTTTTCTTACCCATCTACACACAATACCGCGTAATGATGAAGTGCAAACATGTTTTTAGAATTTAGTCTTTCTGGTTAAGTCTTTCTGGTTTTTAGAATTCAGTCTTTCTGGTTAAGTCTCTAAGAGATTTGCACACCTGGAATGTACAATATTTGCCCATTATTCTTCAAGCTCTGTCATTGCTAGACAACCATTTTCAAATCTTGTCATATCTTTTCAATCATATTTAAGTCAAAGCTGTAACTCGGCTGCTCAGGAACATTCATTGTCTTCTTGGTAAGCAACTCCAGTGTAGATTTGGCCTTATTTTTTTGTGTTATTGTCCAGCTGAAATGTGAATTCATCTCCCAGTGTCTGGTGGAAAGCCGACTGAACCAGGTTTTCCTCTAGGATTTTGCCTGTGCTGAGATCCATTCCATTTATTTCTTATCCTGAAAAACTCCCCAGTCCTTAACGATTATAAGCATACCCATAGACTGATGCAGATTTTTGCTAAATCTTATCTATTTTAGCTAACTTCCTAAAAAAATGTATTGTAGTAAGATATGTTATTTATTTTGGGATATGTATAGAGAGTATGTCCACATCACAATCAGACCATTTTATTGATAAACTACACAGTAATGTAAAAGTTGTACTTTTTAGCAATCCAATAATATGGTACACTTATCATAATTTGGTTTTAATCCAGAGAGGTTAGAAAAAGTATCTAGATCCTCTATGAGGCTGTGGAGGGATTCTAATTCTAAAAGTATCTAGATCCTCTATGAGGCTGTGGAGGGATTCTAATTCTAAAAGTATCTAGATCCTCTATGAGGCTGTGGAGGGATTCTAATTCTAAAAGTATCTAGATCCTCTATGAGGCTGTGGAGGGATTCTAATTCTAAAAGTATCTAGATCCTCTATGAGGCTGTGGAGGGATTCTAATTCTAAAAGTATCTAGATCCTCTATGAGGCTGTGGAGGGATTCTAATTCTAAAAGTATCTAGATCCTCTATGAGGCTGTGGAGGGATTCTAATTCTAAAAGTATCTAGATCCTCTATGAGGCTGTGGAGGGATTCTAATTCTAAAAGTATCTAGATCCTCTATGAGGCTGTGGAGGGATTCTAATTCTAAAAGTATCTAGATCTTCTATGAGGCTGTGGAGGGATTCTAATTCTAAAAGTATCTAGATCCTCTATGAGGCTGTGGAGGGATTCTAATTCTAAAAGTATCTAGACCATCTATGAGGCTGTGGAGGGATTCTAATTCTAAAAGTATCTAGATCCTCTATGAGGCTGTGGAGGGATTCTAATTCTAAAAGTATCTAGATCCTCTATGAGGCTGTGGAGGGATTCTAATTCTAAAAGTATCTAGATCCTCTATGAGGCTGTGGAGGGATTCTAATTCTAAAAGTATCTAGATCCTCTATGAGGCTGTGGAGGGATTCTAATTCTAAAAGTATCTAGATCCTCTATGAGGCTGTGGAGGGATTCTAATTCTAAAAGTATCTAGATCCTCTATGAGGCTGTGGAGGGATTCTAATTCTAAAAGTATCTAGATCCTCTATGAGGCTGTGGAGGGATTCTAATTCTAAAAGTATCTAGATCCTCTATGAGGCTGTGGAGGGATTCTAATTCTAAAAGTATCTAGATCCTCTATGAGGCTGTGGAGGGATTCTAATTCTAAAAGTATCTAGATCCTCTATGAGGCTGTGGAGGGATTCTAATTCTAAAAGTATCTAGATCCTCTATGAGGCTGTGGAGGGATTCTAATTCTAAAAGTATCTAGATCCTCTATGAGGCTGTGGAGGGATTCTAATTCTAAAAGTATCTAGATCCTCTATGAGGCTGTGGAGGGATTCTAATTCTAAAAGTATCTAGATCCTCTATGAGGCTGTGGAGGGATTCTAATTCTAAAAGTATCTAGATCCTCTATGAGGCTGTGGAGGGATTCTAATTCTAAAAGTAATCTAGATCCTCTATGAGGCTGTGGAGGGATTCTAATTGTGAATTTTAAAGAAAATATGAATCATCAGCGTACAATGACACCTTTGTTTTAAAACCCCTGAATTTCTAACCCCTTGATGTTATTGTTGGATCTGATTTTAACAGCTAATATTTCGATGGCCATAATAAATACATATGCCAATAGTGTTTTACTCCTCTTGACAGTTTAATACTTTCAGAGAAGTAGGCAGTATTTACTATTTTACACCCAGGGTAACTATACAAAACTTTAAAACATTTTATAAGAGATTCTCCAAAATTGAAATATTCCAGGCATTTATATATAAATTCCAGTCGTACTTTATCAAAAGCCTTTTCAAAGTCAGCTATGAATACAATGCCTAGTTTCCAGGATTTTTCAGTGTTATATTGTTTCCAGTTCTTGCCTTATATTTTCTCCAATTTTATCGTCCATGTAAAAAATGTCCAATATCCTCGCCCACGTGGAAATTCTGTAAGAGTAATGTATATGCCAATTATTTGATGATTTTACATATTTTTAAGTTGTTACATTTGAAAAGGATTATGATTGAAATGATCTCACAACCGAACCTGAAGATTTCAGGGATAAAGGTTAATCCAAAGTGCATACTTATCACAATGCACTAGCCTTGACCTAAAGGTGGGTCCTCACCCACTGATTAGGAAACACTAGTGTTGACTAAGATTGATTAACTCTGGTGTTGGAGGGACAGGGTTGATTAACTCTGGTGTTGGAGGGACAGGGTTGATTAACTCTGGTGTTGGGAGGGACACAGGGTTGATTAACTCTGGTGTTGGAGGGACAGGGTTGATTAACTCTGGTGTTGGAGGGACAGGGTTGATTAACTCTGGTGTTGGAGGGACACAGGGTTGATTAACTCTGGTGTTGGAGGGACACAGGGTTGATTAACTCTGGTGTTGGAGGGACAGGGTTGATTAACTCTGGTGTTGGAGGGACAGGGTTGATTAACTCTGGTGTTGGAGGGACACAGGGTTGATTAACTCTGGTGTTGGAGGGACAGGATTGATTAACTCTGGTGTTGGAGGGACAGAATTGATTAACTCTGGTGTTGGACGGACACAGGGTTGATTAACTCTGGTGTTGGAGGGACAGGGTTGATTAACTCTGGTGTTGGAGGGACAGGGTTGATTAATTCTGGTGTTGGAGGGACAGGGTTGATTAACTCTGCTGTTGGAGGGAAACAGGAGTGATTAACTCTGGTGTTGGAGGGACAGGGTTGATTAACTCTGGTGTTGGAGGGACAGGTTTGATTAACTCTGGTGTTGGAGGGACAGGATTGATTAACTCTGGTGTTTGAAGGACAGGCTTGATTAACTATGGTGTTGGAGGGACACAGGGTTGATTAACTCTGGTGTTGGAGGGACACAGGATTGATTAACTGCAGGGACATCGCATCGCTGAAGACCTCGGGCTGATGTGCGTCGCTGGAGACTCTGGGAGCGTCGGACTGGAGGGGGACTCTGGCTGCACCGGTTCCGGACTGTGGGCCGTCTCTGTCGGTTCCGGACTGTGGGCCGTCTCTGTCGGTTCCGGACTGTGGGCCGTCTCTGTCGGTTCCGGACTGTGGGCCATCTCTGCCGGTTCCGGAGTGTGGGCCGTCTCTGCAGGCTCCGGACTGTGGGCCATCTCTAGACGGGGCACTGTCGCCGGAAGCTCTGGACGGGGCACTGTTGCCGGACACTCTAGATGGGGCACTGTTGCCGGACACTCTGAACAGGGCACTGTTGCCGGAAGCGCTGGACGGGGATTGTGCACTGAAGGCCTGATGCGTGGGGCTGGCTTAGGAGGCGCCAGACTAGGGACACGCACCACAGGGCTAGTGCGAGGAGCAGGAGCAGGACGAGCTGGACTGGGCTGACGCACTGGAGGACTGGTGCGTGGTGCTGGCGCCAGACTAGAGACACGCACCTCAGGGCTAGTGCGAGGAGCAGGAACTGGATACACCGGGCCATGAGTAGGCACTGGAGGTCTGGAGCGCACCTCCTGCACAACCCGTCCTGGATGGATGGTAATAGTAACCCTGTATGAGCGGAATGCTGGCACAGGGCTAACTGGGCTGTGCAGAGGCCTGATGGCTGCCGTGCATAGAGCAGGCGTAGGGGAGCCTGGGCCTTGGAGGCGCACTGGTGGCCAGATGTGCTGCGCAGGCATCCTCCTTCCAGGCTGGATGCCCACTCTAGCACGGCACTTGCGAGGGGCTGGTATCGCTCGCACCGGACTGTGCGTACGCATGGGCGAGATCGTGCGCACTCCCGCATACACCGGCGCTCTCCTCTCCACACGCTCCCCATAATAAGCACGGGGAGTTGGCTTAGGGCTCACCCTTGGCCCAGCCAATCTACCCATGTGCCCCCCCCCAAAAAAAAAAATATTGGGGGTGCCTCTCCGGCTTCCTTGCTAGCCGTGTCCCAGCATAGCGTTCTCTGTCCTCTCCAGCCTTCCTCCATGGTCCTTCTCCCGCTAGTATCTGCTCCCAAGTCCAAAACTCCTTAAAGCTCTGCTGCTGCTCCTTCCTCCGCTGCTTGGCCCGTTGGTGGTGGGTAGTTCTGTCACGGGCGTCGTAGTGATTGGACCAAAATGCAGCGGGAATGTGTATGCTCATATTTTCTTTTATTAAAGAAACGAAACAAAAACACAAGAAAAAAAAGAACGACGAAAACAGTCCTGTCAGGCACACAGCTAAACAGAAAACAACTACCCACAAAACCCATAGAAAAACACCCCTACTAAATAGGACCTTCAATTAGAGGCAACGAGGAACAGCTGCCTCCAATTGAAGGTCAAAACAATAAACTAGACGTAGAAATAGAAAAAATAGAAAATAGAACATAGAAATATAAAACATAGAACACAACCCAAAAACCCTGACAACACAAAACAAACACACCCCTGCCACGTCCTGACCAAACTACAATCACAAATAACCCCTATTACTGGTCAGGACGTGACACTTCTTCACCTGCGGGATGGTGTGAGACGAGCCACCCAGACAGCTGATGGAAACTGTGGGTTTTTTGCACAACTGAATCATTTCCACATGAACTGTTGATGCTATAAAATACTGTGTATTTAGTAACAGCATCTGTTCAGTATTCACATACAGTATAAGAGTGTTAGATCATAGTTCACCCAAATCACCCTAAATGGTGGTGGTAAACTCATCATAACGCTTTCTGTTTTTATGAGGGGGAGGGTTTTAACTGGGTACTTTTCCCTGCCTCCTCTCCCAGAGAGATAATGTACTTCACTGTAAGAGAGATAATGTACTTCACTGTAAGAGAGATAATGTACTTCACTGTAAGACTATCCTGTCAGATGTATTTTGAGGGATAAACTTGCCAAACGAGATCAACGAGGACTTAAATGTTTTGCATAGCCAGCTGTGAGATATTTGTATTTTGAAAAAAATATATATATAAATAAAAAAAATAAAAAAAAATAAAAAAAAAATATATATATATATATATATATATATATAAAACAAAAAAACGATTTGTAATTTAATTTCAAATATTTAGAACTAGTGTTCTTAGCTAGAATCATTGGTAATAATCTACATAACATCTGGGCCTTTTATCCTTTAACTGAATTCTCTGAATTCCTATGACTGAATAACTAGTGATTAAAATAGATCAACTAGTGTTAGTGTACATTCACATTCGTCTCTTTTAATAAGATATTGTTTTAAAGCTCTATGTGATTTCTACAGTTCCAATTTGATAACGCTCCAGAAATGTAGTTATTGAAACATTTCAAGCTCTTGAAATTAATTGCTATGTTACAGTTACCTGAACCATTCCTACAGTAGGAGTCATTACAGTAGAGCCTATGTAGGAGTCATTACAGTAGGGCCTATGTAGGAGTCATTACAATAGGGCCTATGTAGGAGTCATTACAATAGGGCCTATGTAGGAGTCATTACAGTAGGGACCTATGTAGGAGTCATTACAGTAGGGACCTATGTAGGAGTCATTACAGTAGACATATGTAGGAGTCATTACAGCAGGCCTATGTAGGAGTCATTACAGTAGACCTATGTAGGAGTCATAACAGTAGGGCCTGTGTAGGAGTCATTACAGTAGGGCCTATGTAGGAGTCATTACAGTAGGGCCTATGTAGGAGTCATTACAGTAGGGACCTATGTAGGAGTCATTACAGTAGACATATGTAGGAGTCATTACAGCAGGCCTATGTAGGAGTCATAACAGTAGACCTATGTAGGAGTCATTACAGTAGACGTATGTAGGAGTCATTACAGCAGGCCTATGTAGGAGTCATTACAGCAGGGCCTATGTAGGAGTCATTACAGTAGACATATGTAGGAGTCATTACAGTAGGGCCTATGTAGGAGTCATTACAGTAGACATATGTAGGAGTCATTACAGTAGGGCCTATGTAGGAGTCATTACAGTAGGGCCTATGTAGGAGTCATTACAGCAGGCCTATGTAGGAGTCATTACAGTAGGCCTATGTAGGAGTCATAACAGTAGGGCCTGTGTAGGAGTCATTACAGTAGGGCCTATGTAGGAGTCATTACAGTAGGCCTATGTAGGAGTCATTACAGTAGGGCCTGTGTAGGAGTCATTACAGTAGGCCTATGTAGGAGTCATTACAGTAGACCTGTGTAGGAGTCATAACAGTAGGCCTATGTAGGAGTCATTACAGTAGGGCCTGTGTAGGAGTCATTACAGTAGGCCTATGTAGGAGTCATTACAGTAGGCCTATGTAGGAGTCATTACAGTAGGGCCTGTGTAGGAGTCATTACAGTAGGCCTATGTAGGAGTCATTACAGTAGGGCCTGTGTAGGAGTCATTACAGTAGGCCTATGTAGGAGTCATTATTGTGCAGACCTAAGGGTAATCAACCAACCACAATAAAATACACTGTATCCGCAAAAAAATGTATTACTTTCAGCGTTTGTTCTTCTACTGAACCCTCACCCTTCACCCACACAAAGCTTCAAGGGCTGGTTTCCAAGACACAAAATAAACCTAGTCTTGGACTAAAAAGCACTGTCAATTAAAATGCCCCATTGAACATGTTATATAGTCCAGGACTGGGCTTAATCTGTGTCTGGGAAACCAGCCCCAACTGTATAGCATAACCTACCTCCTCCATGGCTCTGACACAGGTAAGGGAACCTCCACACGTTCCCCAGCCCCACACAGAAGCCCACACAGGTCAGCATGTACTGGGTCTTGTTGTCCCATTTGGGCCTGTCCCCAGCCTCCTCCTTCTCCATCCTCTCCAGCTCCTGGTGGGATGGGATCCTGTCATCCAGACCTGGGTTGGGGAGCTTGGGGAATCTCATAGTGGCCGGCTGGCAGGCTGTGGTGATCAGGAGGAGATCAGGTTTCAGCCTAGAGAAAGCAGGTAATATCCACTAAGTATCTGCTGCTCCCACAACAAGAGATGTTTCCTGAGTTGGTAGTCGTCATTCACAGAAAGAGACAGCAGAGGTGTGTGACAGTCGCTGGTGCCCTTTAGTCTCTCTCTCTCTCTCTCCCTCTCTCCCTCTCTCCCTCTCTCCCTCTCTATCTTCACTGGGGTATTATCTCTCTCTCTCTCTGTCTCTCTCTCTCTCTCTCTCTCTCTCTCCCTCTCCCTCTCTCTCTCTATCTTCACTGGGATATTATCTCTCTCTCTCTCTCTCTCTCTCCCTCTCTCTCCCTCTCTGTCTCTCTCTCTCTCTCTCTCTCTCTCTCTCTCTCTCCACTGGGGTATTATCTCTCTCTCTCCCCCTCTCCCCCTCTCTCTCTCTCTCTCTCTCTCTCTCTCTCTCTCTCTCTGCCTTCACTGGGGTATTATCTCTCTCTCTCTCTCTCTCTCTCTCTCTCTGCCTTCACTGGGGTATTATCTCTCTCTCTCTCTCTCTCTCTCTCTCTGCCTTCACTGGGGTATTATCTCTCTCTCTCTCTCTCTCTCTCTCTCTCTCTCTCTCTCTCTCTCTCTCTCTCTCTCTCTCTCTCTCTCTGCCTTCACTGGGGTATTATCTCTCTCTCTCTCTCGCTCTCTCTCTCTCTCTCTCTCTCTCTGTGTGGTGGGAATGAGTGGTACTGGTGAGCTCACCTTTTACCCATTGCTATCTGTGGTTCCATCTCTTGATCTGGTGACTATCCTCTATCAGCAAATAGATAGACATGGGAGATGGGATCTGGTGATAACTATCCTCTATCAGCAAATAGATAGACATGGGAGATGGGATCTGGTGATAACTATCCTCTATCAGCAAATAGATAGACATGGGAGATGGCGAGCAACAGGGGAACGTGTGTGTGTGTGTGTGTGTGTGTGTGTGTGTGTGTGTGTGTGTGTGTGTGTATTATTGTGTGTGTGTGTGTGTGTGTGCGTGTGCATTTATTGGGTGGATTAGGATTGGGTGAGATAAACCGTCCCAAATTAATGAATGACTGCCTTTTGAATCATTTACCTAAACATCATATGATTATCAAATACATGACCAATATGAGATGTTCTCTACAAAGTACAGATAAGATTGGAAAAGATAACCTTCAGATGATAAAGACTGAACACAAACAGTTCATCTTTGAATACTTCTAAATCAACACAGAGAATTCCATAACTGTTTTACAGTAAGTTTATGCAGTTCCACATACAGACGTTTTCAGTTGCCACACAATTATTCATATTTATATATATATATATATATATATATTTTGCATCACTTGTTAATCTTGATATTTCAGAAAATATACTGAATCTGTTTGAAAAATTCATGTTTTGTTATTGATGTATTAGAATTTATACTGTTATTGTTGATGTCATTATCTCACTTTTCTTTAGCAACAGCGGCTTCGTCCTTCATTCTAACGAAGGTTATTTCTATCGGATATCAATAGGCAAGTTATTGACAGACAAATCTTCACAACTGAAAAACACATATGGTAGTTAAATATTCCTTTACCTTTTGAATATCAATTTACAAGATCAGGAAATAAGAGAATGTACAATTCCGTGTTATACAAATGGTTAGTCCTTTATGGTGTTGTCAACAAGTGGACGTTTCCTATTCCAAGCTTACAGTAGGTTAAGAGACTTAGAGAATCTGTTGTTATCACTAACTCAAGCTAAAGCATGAAACACACAGAGAACCTCACCGCCGATAGGTAGGCGTACCTGCTGCATGCCGACCCGTTAGCGATGAACCTACAGATTCTACTTGTAGACTCGCAATGCTCGTCAGTGGCCAACAACTCGTCAGTGGCCAACAACTCGTCAGTGGCCAACAACTCGTCAGTGGCCAACAACTCGTCAGTGGCCAACACGTGGGGGAGCCAACAACAAAAAGGTACAGCCCGGGTAGCCAGTCACACTACAGACAGTATGAAGATACAGCACCAATCAAAAGTTTAGACACACCTACTCATTACAGTTTTTTTAGTTATTTTTTTTACTATTTTCAAAACTATAAAATGGACTTGGTCTTTTACCAAATATCTTCTGTGTACTGTACTGTTACAACCTGATCTGTTTCACCTGTCTTTGTGCCTGTCTCCACCCCCCCAACATGTGTCTTCCATCTCCCCCCATTATCTCCTGTGTATTTTCACCGGTGTTCTCTGTTTGTCTGTTGGCAGTTCGTTTTGTTCGTCAAGCCTAGCAGCGTTTTTTCCCCTCTAAAGTTCCTGTTTTTCTAGTTTTCCTGATTCTGACCATTCTGCCTGCTCTGACCCTGACCTCTGTCTACCCTGACCCTGACCATTCTGCCTGCTCTGACCCTGACCTCTGTCTACCCTGACCCTGACCATTCTGCCTGCTCTGACCCTGACCTCTGTCTACCCTGACCCTGACCTCTGTCTACCCTGACCCTGACCATTCTGCCTGCTCTGACCCTGACCTCTGTCTACCCTGACCCTGACCTCTGCCTGCTCTGACCCTGACCTCTGTCTACCCTGACCCTGACCTCTGTCTACCCTGACCTCTGTCTACCCTGACCCTGACCTCTGTCTACCCTGACCCTGACCTCTGTCTACCCTGACCCTGACCTCTGCCTGCCCTGACCTCTGTCTACCCTGACCTTGACCTCTGCCTGCTCTGACCCTGACCTCTGTCTACCCTGACCCTGACCTCTGTCTACCCTGACCTCTGTCTACCCTGACCCTGACCTCTGTCTACCCTGACCTCTGCCTGCCCTGACCTCTGTCTACCCTGACCTCTGTCTACCCTGACCTCTGTCGACCCTGACCCTGACCTCTGTCTACCCTGACCCTGACCTCTGCATACCCTGACCCTGAGCTCTGTCTACCCTGACCCTGAGCTTGCCTGCCGTCCTGTACCTTTTGGATTCTGATCTGGATTACTGCCCTTGACCTGTCATTTTGCCTGCCCCCTGTTCTAGTAATACACTTTTGTTACTTCAACACTGTCTGCATCTGGGTCTTTCCTAAAACGTGATAGTATACCCCCCCTACCTTGTTCTGGATTTCACAACTGTCCCAATTGATTTATCAAGAGTTGTTTGCTCTATTTTAATAATGCATTTTATTTACCTGTTATTTGTCCGGTTGAAAGAGCTGAGTGGTTCTGTTGTTTAGATGTCTGCTGTTACCACAGTTCTCTGCCCTCTTATTCTCTCTCAGTCACCCTGTCTCCCAGACAACTCAGATGCAACAGAGGATAACCCTGGGATTGTAAAGGATTTACTGGAGTGATTGTGTCTTTATTGGAGGACATGCCGTGCTGAAGCTAGAGGACATTGGATAAAAGCCCAATGTCTAGCTACTGATAAACAATATGTTTGTTACTGTAGGGCTGATTGAGATGTTCTGTCCTCTTTTGTTAAATATTTGAACGTGTCTTCTGCCAGTCGGACCATTCAGGAGAGAGCGTACGTCCCAAATGACACCCTAGTTCCTATATAGAGCACTACTTTTAACCAGAGTTCTATAGAGCACTACTTTTAACCAGAGTTTCATCAGCAGTCTGAGTGGCTGGTCTCAGAAAATCCCGCAGGTGAAGAAGCCAGATGTTGAGGTCCTGGGCTGGCGTTTACATGTGGTCTGCAGTTGTGAGGTCGGTTGGACGTACTGCCAAATTCTCTAAAACAACGTTGGAGAGAAATTAACATTCAATTCTCTGGCAACAACTCTGGTGGACATTCCTGCAGTCAGCATGCCAATTGCACACCTCCCTAAAAAATTATGACATCTGTGGCATTGTGTTGTGTGACAAAACGGCACATTTTCGAACGGCCTTTTATTGTCCCCAGCACAAGGTGCACCTGTGTAATGATCGTGCTGTTTAATCAGCTTCTTGATATGTCACACCTGTCATGTGGATGGATTATCTTAGCAAAGGAGAAATGCTCACTAACAGATGTAATCAAATTTGTCCACAACATTTGAGAGAAAAAAGCTTTTTTTGTGGTATGGAACATTTCTGGGATTTTTCCATTTCAGCTCATGAATCATGAAACCAACACTTTACATGTTACCTTTATATTTTTGTTCAGTGTACAATGGTGTTTGTTCTTCACTGGCTGCCCTTTTTCTTGTGGTAACCGGTCACACATCTCTCTCCCTCTCTAGCAGCTTGCTTGCCTCTGTTGTCATTGGCCACCTGCTGTGACAAGGGACAGCAGCAACCATACATTAACACGGTCTCAGAACAGAGAGTACCGGGACTAATCGGTCCTCCCGATAGACGCACTAACCAACCGGCGGAACCAAAACAGTTTCTTGTGCTGGTACAACCAGAGAAGTCGTGAGACTTCATGAGAAGTCGCCTACATGACAAGGAGTCTGCTTACGTTAGCTCAACCAACCATAGCGGTTGCGAACGGCTGATCAAACTTTGCAACCTGCTGTTTTTGTTACGGGCGACAGGAGACAGACGGGGAGTGCTCCTTGCCAGGAGACGGGTCTAATCATTAACCCGGGTTAGTTGCCCCCCTCATTGGAGGAACTTCTTGCATGGATACATCATGGCTACGTTTGTCTGCAGGGTTCAGTTGCTAGACGACATTGATCCATTCAACAGCACCAATTTCCCGGAGCCGACGAGACCGCCGCACTACACGTTCCGAGAGGATATCCCGCTTATCAATCAGATAGCAGGAGTCCACAGGCTTCTTAGAGCCCCTCATAAGGTTTGCAATGTTTTCATTTGGCCACCCCCTATTTTAGTGTTGGATTATTGCATTTCAATGTTATTTTTGTTTACTCATATATAAACTAGGCAATGTCGTGCCAGTCACACACCTTACCAGGTAGGGTATGTATAAGACCAGCCGCGCCTTCAATTGTTACATTTTTTCAAGCAAGGATAATTGCAAGGCTACAGCAAGGCAATGGTAACAAACTTTCGCACCCTTGTCAAACAGTATTAGTGTGTCTGTATTAGCACATTGTGGGCGATGAAACATCGGAGCCCAATTCATTTTCAATGAAGGGAAGAGAAGTGTGCGGGGACCGTTGGGCGACGCAAGTATGAGTGTGAGGGAGCATGAACAGGACGGGACCAATGTTGGGGAAAGCTGAACTTTATGCAAATACTCTGTCTGCAACATCACATTGCTATTGACCAATGGCTGCTCACTATACACTAATAAAACACGTCACTCTCACACAATATCCAGAAAATTCATTCTGAGAGGTCTCTTTGGATATAGAGTACATCCTGATTGTCTCCTTATGGGTGGATGAATGGATATACATTAGCCACATTTGGTCAGAGATTGAATGATTTAAAGGTGCACTATGTAGAAATTGCTCTGCCATTTCCTGGTTGGTAAAATTCTAATATTTCACCTATTTTCAGTTTATTTTACAAAACAAGTAATGTGATGTGAAGAGAGTCATTGAACCATCTAAACCCGCTGTGAAATATATTTTCAACAACTAACAATATTATATATTCAACTTTTAAAAAGCCGGTGTACAAAACTGAATGCAAAAGATGCGAAAACAAAACTTAAGAAAGGGAAGTTTTATGATGATACCATTTATCTTTTCATATTTTACAAATCTTTCTAAAACAGAACATGGAATCAATTCAATGGATCTCAAACAATAGAGGTAAGCTGAAGGCTAGCGTAGGGCGGGGGGGGTGAAGGCTAGCTGTATTGGGTACAGATGATAATATGTAGGGGTAATAATATGTTGAAGGCTAGCTGTATTGGGTACAGATGATAATATGTAGGGGTAATAATATGCTGAAGGCTAGCTGTATTGGGTACAGATGATAATATGTAGGCTATAATAATACGCTGAAGGCTAGCTGTATTGGGTACAGATGATAATATGTAGGGGTAATAATATGCTGAAGGCTAGCTGTATTGGGTACAGATGATAATATGTAGGGGTCATAATATGTTGAAGGCTAGCTGTATTGGGTACAGATGATAATATGTAGGGGTAATAATATGCTGAAGGCTAGCTGTATTGGGTGCAGATGATAATATGTAGGGGTAATAATATACTGAAGGCTAGCTGTATTGGGTACAGATGATAATATGTAGGCTATAATAATATACTGAAGGCTAGCTGTATTGGGTACAGATGATAATATGTAGGCTATAATAATATGTTGAAGGCTAGCTGTATTGGGTACAGATGATAATATGTAGGCTATAATAATATGCTGAAGGCTAGCTGTATTGGGTACAGATGATAATATGTAGGGGTAATAATATGCTGAAGGCTAGCTGTATTGGGTACAGATGATAATATGTAGGCTATAATAATATGCTGAAGGCTAGCTGTATTGGGTACAGATGATAATATGTAGGCTAATACGCTGAAGGCTAGCTGTATTGGGTACAGATGATAATATGTAGGGGTAATAATATGTTGAAGGCTAGCTGTATTGGGTACAGATGATAATATGTAGGGGTCATAATATGTTGAAGGCTAGCTGTATTGGGTACAGATGATAATATGTAGGGGTAATAATATGCTGAAGGCTAGCTGTATTGGGTACAGATGATAATATGTAGGCTAATATGTTGAAGGCTAGCTGTATTGGGTACAGATGATAATATGTAGGGGTAATAATATGTTGAAGGCTAGCTGTATTGGGTACAGATGATAATATGTAGGGGTAATAATATGTTGAAGGCTAGCTGTATTGGGTACAGATGATAATATGTAGGTAATAATATGTTGAAGGCTAGCTGTATTGGGTACAGATGATAATATGTAGGGGTAATAATATGTTGAAGGCTAGCTGTATTGGGTACGAGATGATAATAGCTGGGCTAGCGGGGTCGAGATAATAGTGGGGTGCTGAAGGCTAGCTGTATTGGGTACAGATGATAATATGTAGGGGTAATAATATGCTGAAGGCTAGCTGTATTGGGTACGAGAGTGGGGAGCTGAAGGCTAGCTGTAGGGCGGTATAGAGGTAATATGCTGAAGGCTAGCTGTATTGGGTACAGATGATAATATGTAGGGGTAATAATATGTCTGAAGGCTAGCTGTATTGGGTACAGATGATAATATGTAGGATATAATAATATGTTGAAGGCTAGCTGTATTGGGTACAGATGATAATATGTATAATAATATGCTGAAGGCTAGCTGTATTGGGTACAGATGATAATATGTAGTCTATAATAATATGTTGAAGGCTAGCTGTATTGGGTACAGATGATAATATGTAGGGGTAATAATATGTTGAAGGCTAGCTGTATTGGGTACAGATGATAATATGTAGGCTATAATAATATGCTGAAGGCTAGCTGTATTGGGTACAGATGATAATATGTAGGGGTAATAATATGCTGAAGGCTAGCTGTATTGGGTACAGATGATAATATGTAGGGGTAATAATATGTTGAAGGCTAGCTGTATTGGGTACAGATGATAATATGTAGGGGTAATAATATGCTGAAGGCTAGCTGTATTGGGTACAGATGATAATATGTAGGGGTAATAATATGCTGAAGGCTAGCTGTATTGGGTACAGATGATAATATGTAGGGGTAATAATATGTTGAAGGCTAGCTGTATTGGGTACAGATGATAATATGTAGGCTATAATAATATGTTGAAGGCTAGCTGTATTGGGTACAGATGATAATATGTAGGGGTAATAATATGCTGAAGGCTAGCTGTATTGGGTACAGATGATAATATGTAGGATATAATAATATGTTGAAGGCTAGCTGTATTGGGTACAGATGATAATATGTAGTCTATAATAATATGTTGAAGGCTAGCTGTATTGGGTACAGATGATAATATGTAGGCTAATATACTGAAGGCTAGCTGTATTGGGTACAGATGATAATATGTAGGGGTAATAATATGTTGAAGGCTAGCTGTATTGGGTACAGATGATAATATGTATAATAATATGCTGAAGGCTAGCTGTATTGGGTACAGATGATAATATGTAGGCTATAATAATATGCTGAAGGCTAGCTGTATTGGGTACAGATGATAATATGTAGGGGTAATAATATGCTGAAGGCTAGCTGTATTGGGTACAGATGATAATATGTAGGGGTAATAATATACTGAAGGCTAGCTGTATTGGGTACAGATGATAATATGTAGGCTAATATGTTGAAGGCTAGCTGTATTGGGTACAGATGATAATATGTAGGATATAATAATATGCTGAAGGCTAGCTGTATTGGGTACAGATGATAATATGTATAATAATATGTTGAAGGCTAGCTGTATTGGGTACAGATGATAATATGTAGGCTATAATAATATGCTGAAGGCTAGCTGTATTGGGTACAGATGATAATATGTAGGGGTAATAATATGCTGAAGGCTAGCTGTATTGGGTACAGATGATAATATGTAGGCTAATATGTTGAAGGCTAGCTGTATTGGGTACAGATGATAATATGTAGGGGTAATAATATGTTGAAGGCTAGCTGTATTGGGTACAGATGATAATATGTAGGGGTAATAATATGTTGAAGGCTAGCTGTATTGGGTACAGATGATAATATGTAGGGGTAATAATATACTGAAGGCTAGCTGTATTGGGTACAGATGATAATATGTAGGCTAATATGCTGAAGGCTAGCTGTATTGGGTACAGATGATAATATGTAGGCTATAATAATATGCTGAAGGCTAGCTGTATTGGGTACAGATGATAATATGTAGGATATAATAATATGCTGAAGGCTAGCTGTATTGGGTACAGATGATAATATGTATAATAATATGCTGAAGGCTAGCTGTATTGGGTACAGATGATAATATGTAGGCTATAATAATATGCTGAAGGCTAGCTGTATTGGGTACAGATGATAATATGTAGGGGTAATAATATGTTGAAGGCTAGCTGTATTGGGTACAGATGATAATATGTAGGCTATAATAATACGCTGAAGGCTAGCTGTATTGGGTACAGATGATAATATGTAGGCTAATATGCTGAAGGCTAGCTGTATTGGGTACAGATGATAATATGTAGGCTAATATGTTGAAGGCTAGCTGTATTGGGTACAGATGATAATATGTAGGGGTAATAATATGCTGAAGGCTAGCTGTATTGGGTACAGATGATAATATGTAGGGGTAATAATATACTGAAGGCTAGCTGTATTGGGTACAGATGATAATATGTAGGCTAATATGCTGAAGGCTAGCTGTATTGGGTACAGATGATAATATGTAGGCTATAATAATATGCTGAAGGCTAGCTGTATTGGGTACAGATGATAATATGTAGGCTAATATGCTGAAGGCTAGCTGTATTGGGTACAGATGATAATATGTAGGGGTAATAATATGCTGAAGGCTAGCTGTATTGGGTACAGATGATAATATGTAGGGGTAATAATATGCTGAAGGCTAGCTGTATTGGGTACAGATGATAATATGTAGGATATAATAATATGTTGAAGGCTAGCTGTATTGGGTACAGATGATAATATGTAGGATATAATAATATGTTGAAGGCTAGCTGTATTGGGTACAGATGATAATATGTAGGGGTAATAATATGCTGAAGGCTAGCTGTATTGGGTACAGATGATAATATGTAGGGGTAATAATATACTGAAGGCTAGCTGTATTGGGTACAGATGATAATATGTAGGATATAATAATATGTTGAAGGCTAGCTGTATTGGGTACAGATGATAATATGTAGGGGTAATAATATGCTGAAGGCTAGCTGTATTGGGTACAGATGATAATATGTAGGGGTAATAATATACTGAAGGCTAGCTGTATTGGGTACAGATGATAATATGTAGGCTAATATGCTGAAGGCTAGCTGTATTGGGTACAGATGATAATATGTAGGGGTAATAATATGCTGAAGGCTAGCTGTATTGGGTACAGATGATAATATGTAGGCTAATATGTTGAAGGCTAGCTGTATTGGGTACAGATGATAATATGTAGGCTATAATAATATGCTGAAGGCTAGCTGTATTGGGTACAGATGATAATATGTAGGCTAATATGCTGAAGGCTAGCTGTATTGGGTACAGATGATAATATGTAGGGGTAATAATATGCTGAAGGCTAGCTGTATTGGGTACAGATGATAATATGTAGGGGTAATAATATGCTGAAGGCTAGCTGTATTGGGTACAGATGATAATATGTAGGCTAATATGTTGAAGGCTAGCTGTATTGGGTACAGATGATAATATGTAGGCTATAATAATATGCTGAAGGCTAGCTGTATTGGGTACAGATGATAATATGTAGGCTAATATGTTGAAGGCTAGCTGTATTGGGTACAGATGATAATATATAGTGGTAATAATATGCTGAAGGCTAGCTGTATTGGGTACAGATGATAATATGTAGGCTAATATGTTGAAGGCTAGCTGTATTGGGTACAGATGATAATATATAGTGGTATTAATATGCTGAAGGCTAGCTGTATTGGGTACAGATGATAATATGTAGGCTAATATGTTGAAGGCTAGCTGTATTGGGTACAGATGATAATATGTAGGCTAATATGTTGAAGGCTAGCTGTATTGGGTACAGATGATAATATGTAGGGGTAATAATATGTTGAAGGCTAGCTGTATTGGGTACAGATGATAATATGTAGGGGTAATAATATGTTGAAGGCTAGCTGTATTGGGTACAGATGATAATATGTAGGGGTAATAATATGCTGAAGGCTAGCTGTATTGGGTGCAGATGATAATATGTAGGGGTAATAATATGTTGAAGGCTAGCTGTATTGGGTACAGATGATAATATGCAGGGGTAATAATATGCTGAAGGCTAGCTGTATTGGGTACAGATGATAATATGTAGGCTAATATGTTGAAGGCTAGCTGTATTCGGTACAGATGATAATATGTAGGGGTAATAATATGCTGAAGGCTAGCTGTATTGGGTACAGATGATAATATGTAGGCTAATATGTTGAAGGCTAGCTGTATTCGGTACAGATGATAATATGTAGGCTAATATGTTGAAGGCTAGCTGTATTCGGTACAGATGATAATATGTAGGGGTAATAATATGCTGAAGGCTAGCTGTATTGGGTGCAGATGATAATATGTAGGATATAATAATATGCTGAAGGCTAGCTGTATTGGGTACAGATGATAATATGTAGTCTATAATAATATGTTGAAGGCTAGCTGTATTGGGTACAGATGACAATATGTAGGCTATAATAATATGTTGAAGGCTAGCTGTATTGGGTACAGATGATAATATGTAGGGGTAATAATATGTTGAAGGCTAGCTGTATTGGGTACAGATGATAATATGTAGGCTATAATAATATGCTGAAGGCTAGCTGTATTGGGTACAGATGATAATATGTAGGGGTAATAATATACTGAAGGCTAGCTGTATTGGGTACAGATGATAATATGTAGGCTAATATGCTGAAGGCTAGCTGTATTGGGTACAGATGATAATATGTAGGGGTAATAATATGCTGAAAGCTAGCTGTATTGGGTACAGATGATAATATGTAGGGGTAATAATATGTTGAAGGCTAGCTGTATTGGGTACAGATGATAATATGTAGGCTATAATAATATGCTGAAGGCTAGCTGTATTGGGTACAGATGATAATATGTAGGCTATAATAATATGCTGAAGGCTAGCTGTATTGGGTACAGATGATAATATGTAGGGGTAATAATATGTTGAAGGCTAGCTGTATTGGGTACAGATGATAATATGTAGGGGTAATAATATGTTGAAGGCTAGCTGTATTGGGTACAGATGATAATATGTAGGCTATAATAATATACTGAAGGCTAGCTGTATTGGGTACAGATGATAATATGTAGGCTATAATAATATGTTGAAGGCTAGCTGTATTGGGTACAGATGATAATATGTAGGGGTAATAATATGCTGAAGGCTAGCTGTATTGGGTACAGATGATAATATGTAGGCTAATATGTTGAAGGCTAGCTGTATTGGGTACAGATGATAATATGTATAATAATATGCTGAAGGCTAGCTGTATTGGGTACAGATGATAATATGTAGGCTAATATGTTGAAGGCTAGCTGTATTGGGTACAGATGATAATATGCAGGCAATAATAATATGTTGAAGGCTTGCTGTATTGGGTACAGATGATAATATGTAGGGGTAATAATATGCTGAAGGCACTACGTGTTCTCGCATACCCCTAGAGCATCGAGCCAGCGGGGTGGTGGCACTGGAATCCTCATCTCTCCCAAGTTGACATTCTCTCTTTCTCCCCTGACCCATCTGTCTATCTCCTCATTTGAATTCCATGCTGTCACAGTTACCAGCCCTTTCAAGCTTAACATCCTTATCATTTATCGCCCTCCAGGTTCCCTTGGAGAGTTCATCAATGAGCTTGACGCCTTGATAAGTTCCTTTCCTGAGGATGGCTCACCTCTCACAGTTCTGGGTGACTTTAACCTCCCCACGTCTACCTTCGACTCATTCCTCTCTGCCTCCTTCTTTCCACTCCTCTCCTCTTTCGACCTCACCCTCTCACCTTCCCCACCTACTCACAAGGCAGGCAATACGCTTGACCTCATCTTTACTAGATGCTGTTCTTCCACTAATCTCATTGCAACTCCCCTCCAAGTCTCCGACCACTACCTTGTATCCTTTTCCCTCTCGCTCTCATCCAACACTTCTCACTCTGCCCCTACTCGGATGGTATTGCGCCGTCCCAACCTTCGCTCTCTCTCTCCCGCTACTCTCTCCTCTTCCATCCTATCATCTCTTCCCTCTGCTCAAACCTTCTCCAACCAATCTCCTGATTCTGCCTCCTCAACCCTCCTCTCCTCCCTCTCTGCATCCTTTGATTTTCTCTGTCCCCTATCCTCCAGGCCGGCTCGGTCCTCCCCTCCTGCTCCGTGGCTCGACGACTCACTGCGAGCTCACAGAACAGGGCTCCGGGCAGCCGAGCGGAAATGGAGGAAAAACTCGCCTCCCTGCGGACCTGGCATCCTTTCACTCCCTCCTCTCTACATTTTCCTCTTCTGTCTCTGCTGCTAAAGCCACTTTCTACCACTCTAAACTCCAAGCATCTGCCTCTAACCCTAGGGAGCTCTTTGCTACCTTCTCCTCCCTCCTGAATCCTCCCCCCCCCCCCCCCCCCCCTCCCTCTCTGCGGATGACTTCGTCAACCATTTTGAAAAGAAGGTTGACGAAGGTTGACGACATCCGATCCTCGTTTGACCTCTTTCTCCCCTCTCTCTCCAGATGAAATCTCGCGTCTTGTGACGGCCGGCCGCCCAACAACCTGCCCACTTGACCCTATCCCCTCCTCTCTTCTCCAGACCATTTCCGGAGACCTTCTCCCCTACCTCACCTCGCTCATCAACTCATCCTTGACCGCTGGCTACGTCCCTTCCGTCTTCAAGAGAGCGAGAGTTGCACCCCTTCTGAAAAAACCTACACTCGATCCCTCCGATGTCAACAACTACAGACCAGTATCCCTTCTTTCCTTTCTCTCCAAAACTCTTGAACGTGCCGTCCTTGGTCAGCTCTCTTGCTGTCTCTCTCAGAATGACCTTCTTGATCCTAATCAGTCAGGTTTCAAGACTGGGCATTCAACTGAGACTGCTCTTCTCTGTGTCACGGAGGCTCTCCGCACTGCTAAAGCTAACTCTCTCTCCTCTGCTCTCATCCTTCTAGACCTATCTGCTGCCTTTGATACCGTGAACCATCAGATCCTCCTCTCCACCCTCTCCGAGCTGGGCATCTCCGGCGCCGCCCACGCTTGGATTGCGTCCTACCTGACAGGTCGCTCCTACCAGGTGGCGTGGCGAGAATCTGTCTGCGCACCACGTGCTCTCACCACTGGTGTCCCCCAGGGCTCTGTTCTTGGCCCACTCCTATTCTCGCTATACACCAAGTCACTTGGCTCTGTCATATCCTCACATGGTCTCTCATATCATTGCTATGCAGATGACACACAATTAATCTTCTCCTTTCCCCCTTCTGACAACCAGGTGGCGAATCGCATCTCTGCATGTCTGGCAGACATATCAGTGTGGATGGCGGATCACCACCTCAAGCTGAACCTCGGCAAGACGGAGCTGCTCTTCCTCCCGGGGAAGGACTGCCCGTTCCATGATCTCGCCATCACGGTTGACAACTCCCTTGTGTCCTCCTCCCAGAGTGCTAAGAGCCTTGGCGTGACCCTGGACAACACCCTGTCGTTCTCCACCAACATCAAGGCAGTGACCCGATCCTGTAGGTTCATGCTCTACAACATTCGCAGAGTACGACCCTGCCTCACACAGGAAGCGGCGCAGGTCCTAATCCAGGCACTTGTCATCTCCCGTCTGGATTATTGCAACTCGCTGTTGGCTGGGCTCCCTGTCTGTGCCATTAAACCCCTACAACTCATCCAGAACGCCGCAGCCCGTCTGGTGTTCAACCTTCCCAAGTTCTCTCACGTCACCCCGCTCCTCCGCTCTCTCCACTGGCTTCCAGTCGAAGCTCGCATCCGCTACAAGACCATGGTGCTTGCCTACGGAGCTGTGAGGGGAACGGCACCTCCGTACCTTCAGGCTCTGATCAGGCCCTACACCCAAACAAGGGCACTCCGTTCATCCACCTCTGGCCTGCTCGCCTCCCTACCTCTGAGGAAGCACAGTTCCCGCTCAGCCCAGTCAAAACTGTTCGCTGCTCTGGCACCCCAATGGTGGAACAAGCTCCCTCACGACGCCAGGACAGCGGAGTCAATCACCACCTTCCGGAGACACCTGAAACCCCACCTCTTCAAGGAATACCTGGGATAGGATAAAGTAATCCTTCTAACCCCCCCTTAAAAGATTTAGATGCACTATTGTAAAGTGGTTGTTCCACTGGATATTATAAGGTGAATGCACCAATTTGTAAGTCGCTCTGGATAAGAGCGTCTGCTAAATGACTTAAATGTAAATGTAAATGTCTTTACCTCGGTAGAAGAGCAACACATTAACATCAACAGGACAGAGGATATACCCATTGGACTTGGCGCTCTGCTGGTAGTTTGACTCATACTCAGATTGTTTTATTCTGCTTTGCCACTAAAATCATAATAAACGCTGATAACTAAAATATTGTTGTTATTGTTGTTATTGTTGTTATTGTTATGCATATTACTTTTAATAATAGCGGGGGGGGGGGGGGGGGGGGTAGTTAAAAAATGTACCCGAAAAGGTTCTTCAAAAGGTTTTTCGAGGATACGATAAACGGGGTTCTTCGAGGATCCATTAAACGGGGTTCTTCGAGGATCCGTTAAAAGGGGTTCTTCGAGGATCCGTTAAAAGGGGTTCTTCGAGGATCCGTTAAAAGGGATTCTTCGAGGATCCGTTAAAAGGGATTCTTCGAGGATCCGTTAAAAGGGGTTCTTCGAGGATCCGTTAAAAGGGATTCTTCGAGGATCCGTTAAAAGGGGTTCTTCGAGGATCCGTTAAAAGGGATTCTTCGAGGATCCGTTAAAAGGGATTCTTCGAGGATCCGTTAAAAGGGTTCTTCGAGGATCCGTTAAATGGGGTTCTTCGAGGATCCGTTAAAAGGGGTTCTTTGAAGAACTTCTAGTGGTTCCTCTACAGTTTCAATTTGAAGAACCCCTGAAGGATACTCCAGGAACCTTTTCTTTTTAGAGTGTATATCCATAGTATGGTCAATAAGCAGACTACATACTCAATTTACCTTACAAATAGTACGGTTAGCACGGTTAGTATGAGTCTTTGAACACAGCTCATGTCTCCTGCAGAATAATGACATATTTTTTCTTCTTATTCATTGAAAAAGTAAACTTTTAGTGCAACAGCTGTGTGTGTGTGTGTGGGGGGGCATTGGTCAACAGTTAATATATAGAGCCCTATGGGTCCTGGTCAACAGTTCCTATATAGAGCCCTATGGGTCCTGGTCAGCAGTTCCTGGTCAACAGTTTTTTTTTTTTTTTTTTTTGGAAAAGTTTTATTGTCACAGTTCCTTTAAAAACAGCTCATATTTATATTTTTACATCATTTATACACAAACAAACAGCATGGAGGCATAAAACACAGCATTTGAATTACATTTGAATTTGTTAAAAAGTACATGTTGTTTACACCAATAAAAACAACCATTAATGAAAGTACTTTTCGTTGTATAAAACATCAAATCTGTAAAAGCCATTTAAAATGTGTACAAATGATTTAAAAAGGAAAAACATTTTTAAGACATAAAAAATGTATTTAAAAAGTCACTTGTTAAAAAGCTGTCTTCGGTCCCTTGTACAGGAGCGGGGTGAGTCCTTATCAAACTTGCCTCCTCCTGCTCTTCCGAACCGATCACCGTCCCGTCCTTCGGGGCCCAGAGGAGATACCTCCCCTAGGTGCATCGCCCTAGGCGCCGCAGCGCTGTCAGGCCGTGGCCGCAGGGACCTTGGGTGTTGTGGGGGACCCTTCGCCTGGGGTCGAGGCCCCCTTCCTTCTGTACCACCCCAGGGCTTCTGTGGCTACCATGGCCACTGCCTGGGGGGTGGTGTTGACCTGTTTCGCTACCAGCAGGTTGCGGGAGGACCACAGTGCTGCCTTCAGACACGTGAGGGTGGGCCAGAGCTTGGTGAAGGCCTTTGGTGGAATAGGCCTTCGGCCCACCCCATACAGCACGAGCTGGGGCGTTAGGTCCTCCCCTGCTGGCAGACACGGGGAGATCAGGGGGCCTACTTCCTTCCACAGGTCCCTGGCGGCTCTGCACTCCCAGAGCAAGTGCCTCACCGACTCCTCTTGGCCACAGCCTGGTCGGGGGCACGCGGATGTCCTCGCCATGCCCCGGGAGTGCATGACGGCCCTGACCGGGAGGATCTCATGGGCGACCATCCAGGACAGGTCCCGGTGCTGATTCAGGAGAGCAGGATGGGCCACATTACGCCAAACCGTTGTGGGCTCGCCTATAGCAAGCCCGCGCACTGGACACACTGGTTCCCGATCCTGCACAAGAGAGAGAAGAGAGCGATGTTTAGTTAAAACTGTGACTGCTTCTTTTTCCAATTTAAAATGTCTTAAAAACTTCTGGAGCTGGGCGTAGTGTGTGGGAAGCAGGAAAGAGACTGGGGCTCGCAGGTCGACTGGGATCAGCCTCAGAGACCTGAGGTAAGATCCCAGCCAGAACCTTGCGAGGGCCTGGGTCTTATTGGTGGCCGGGGAGGTGGCAAGAGTAAGATGTAACGCTGTGTAGCGGCTGCCCAGGAACAAGTAGAGGTCAGGCAAGCCTTTCCCCCCCTTGGACCTGGGCCTCTTGACCACCTCCCTCCTCAGCCTCTCCCACTTGCTCCCCCACAAGAAGTAAAACAGCATCCGCTCCAGGGCTAAAAGAGTTCTCCTAGGGGGGATAAAAACAGAACTGATTAATAAAAGCACAGGTAAAATCACTGCTTTAATGATTAAAACCTTGCCCTCAAAAGTCAGCTGTCGTAGTCCCCAAAATCCCAGTCTCTGTCTTACTGTCCCCAGGATCCCACTCCAATTACCTCTCCCTCCTCCCTCCCTGTCAAACTTTACCCCGAGTACCCTTATGTCCGTCGTTTTCACAGTCAGTGGTAGTCTGGTCAAGTCTGGGTCTGCCCACGGTCCGAAAAATTGGGCCTCTGTCTTGTCTCTGTTCAGTCTCGCCCCAGAGGCTCGTCCGTACCAGTCAGTCCTGTCCAGGGTCCTGTCGACGGATAAAAGGTCGGTGCATAAAATGTTGACGTCGTCCATGTAAAATACGCACTTGGCGGTCATCCCCCCACTCCCCGGGATACCCACCCCACTGATCCGTTGGTCCCTTCTCAAGACCTGTGCCAGTGGTTCAATGCCGGCCACAAACAGAAGGGGAGATAACGGACAGCCCTGACGGACGCCGCAGTGTACTCCCACTGCTTTTGACAGATGCCCATTTACAAGGATTTTGCTGGTGATATCCCCGTACAGCAGTCCCACCCAAGCTAAAAACCTGTCCGGGAAACCCATTTTTTGCAGTACCTTAAAGAGGTACTGGTGCGAGACCCGATCAAAGGCTTTTTCAAAATCTAAATTTAGGACTACAAGCCGCATGTTTCTGTCTCTCGCATAACAGATGGCATCTCGGATCAGTATCAGGCTGTCCGTGATCTTCCTTCCGGGAATGGCACAGGTTTGATCCGGGTGGATCACCTCCCCTAAGACAGAAGACATTCTGAGTGTTAAAACCTTGGTAAAAAGTTTACAATCAAAATTTAAAAGGGTTATCGGTCTCCAGTTCTTCAGGTCCGTCCTGTCGTTTTTCTTATATAAAAGAGTCACGATCCCCACTCTAAAACTGTCAGGTAGTCTGTCGAGGTATTCAAAGTCAGTAAAAACAGTCAGAAGTTCATCGGCTAAAACATCCCAAAAGGTCAGATAAAACTCCAAAGAGAGGCCGTCCTCCCCCGGTGATTTACCCCTCTTAAAATGTTTCAGTCCTTGGTCAATTTCTGTCCTCGTCAAGTCTTTTGTCAGGTCGTCTGTGTTGGGTAAAATCTTGTCAATGTATGTTAAAACGTCCCCCATGGTTTCCTCACATACAACTTTTTCCCCAAACAGTTCCCCATAAAAATCCTCGACTACTTCTTTCATTCCCTCTGTGTCTGTTTTTAAAAACCCATCTTTATTTTTTAAACCTGTCATTGTCCTACCCTTACTAACTATTTTCTTAAAAAAGTACCTTGTACACTTCTCCCCCTCTTCTAATTCCCTCTCCTTACTTCTTAAAATAACCCCCTTACTTTTCTGTTCAGCTAAAAGTGCCATTTCCTTTTTTACTTCTTTAATTTCATAGTTAAAATCAAAGCCCTGTTGGCCAAGGTTAAAATATCTTTCCAGTCGCTTTTGCAGTCCCACCATGCGTCTATCTTTTTCTTTGCTTTTCTTCTTTCCTATCTCTCTAAAGAAAGTCCTCGTCCTACCCTTCACCATTTCCCACCATTGTGCTCGTGTGTCAAAGAAGTCCTGTAGCGTCTGCCACTGGCTGAACTGCTCCCTGTACTGGCTAACTACTCTATCATCTTCTAAAAGGGAACAGTTCAATTTCCAGGGCCCTCTTCCCACAGTCACACCCGAAGTTAGTGAAAGGGTGCACGTCAGCATTACGTGATCTGAGAAAAAGGCAGGGGTTATTCTAGCATCAGTTGGGGGGCAGTCCCGGGTAAACAGATAGTCAATGCGAGAGGCTCTGGTGCCGTCACCACTGGTCCAGGTGAAGCCCTCCTCTCTTGGATGCAGGGTTTTAAAACAGTCAGTCAGTTTAAAATCCCTGCACAGCCCTTGCAATAAAACACTTGACCTATCTACCTTAAAATCCTCTCCCGCCCCTCTCCTGTCTGCTCTATTTAAAACACAATTAAAATCCCCACCCACCACTAGAGGATCCCTCCCTAGCATGTGGGACTGCAAGTCTTCTAAAAGTGCGCACCGGTCATGTTTATCGTTAAAACCATACACATTTAGCATGTTAAAATCCCTCCCCATAAAAGTACAATTGGCTAAAAGAGCGCGCCCACCTACCACCACCGTGCTCCCCCTCACCACCACATGTGGGGTCTTGATTAAAATGGCAACACCGTCATTTTTATTAAAATTTGAGCCACTCCAAATGGAGGGCCCATGCTGCCACTTGTCCTCCCATTTCCTATAAGAGGATAAAAAGGGTAGACCACACTCCTGTAATAAAAACACATCTGAATTAAACCTTTCTAAAAAGGATAAAACCGACTGTGCTCTTATTTCTGTTTTTATACTTCTCACATTTATAGTGGTGATGTTAAAAGCCATAAAAGGGTGAGTAAAAACAGTGCTAAATGAAAAGGCATTTAAACAGTTGAAAGGAGGTTATTTTTCTGGTACTTCCTCTCTCTCCCGCCGGGGTAACGGGGATGGCAGGGAGAGGAGGTTAAAACCGGACTTAAAAAGGAGATTGTGTTGGGGGAGTTGGGGGGGAAGGTTCTGGGTTCTTCCTCCCCCTGGGAGCTCTCCCATTCCACCTTGCCCTTTTTCTCATCGCCTTGTTCGGGGTCGGAGAGCTCCTCCGCATTTCTTTTTCGTGGGGGGAGGTGTTCCTCCAGAATCTCCACCCCCTCTCCCATATCTCTTTCCGACACAGTCTCCATACTGTCTGACCCACTTGGGGAGTTCTCACTCAAGATCTCTCCGGGACCGTCTTTCTCGGCCCTTTCTCCTTCAGGGGTCACATTAATCTGGGGCAGGGGGATTGGGGGGGGGGGGGGGGGGGGTTGTCCTCTCCTCCCACTTTTTCCACCACTGCACCTTCCGCGCCCTCCACTACCACCGGCTCCACCACTACTTTCTCAACCACCACCGGCTCCACCACCACCTCCTCGGCAACTGCCGTTCCCTCCCCTTGGCGCTCAGAAGCCCGGTCCGCGGCCGCCGTCTCCCTCTCCCTCCTTTCGGCCCTGACCTTATTGGCCCAGGAGAAGGGGCAGCCGCGGATGAGGTGGGACCGCTCGCCACAGAGGTTGCACGACCTTCCGTTCGTGCACTCCTCGTAGCGGTGGCCCACCTCCCGGCACTTCATGCAGACGACCTTTTTACAGGCCTCTGCCAGGTGGCCATGTTCACCACACTTACGGCACAGCTTGGGCTGGTCCTGGTAGTGAACATGGCCTCTATTCTCTCCGAGGACTATGGTGGATGGGATGGCTTTCAACCCACCATAGCCCCCAGGGTCCTCCCTCTGCTGGACAGTAACCCTCCAGGCCCCTGTCCAGATCCCATCGGGATCCTTCACCTGGACCAAGGGCCCCTTCACGTTGCAGTACCTGCCCAGCCATACTGCAACGTCCTCCGGCTGTACGGTTTCATTATACATACGGATAATAACGGTTTTAATGCTATTATCCGTCAGCTTGGTCACCTCAAACATGGCTGTGAGGGACCCCTGGGTGTTCAGGGAGTTCTGGAGTTGCCCCCAGAACTCCCGCAGGAAGCTGGCGTTGGCAAAACTGACATCGAAGCCCTTCCCATAGGGAAGGGCTAAGATGCAGTTTACCTGCGCGGGATGAAAACCGAGCTCTTTCTGGAGGAATTTTCTGGAGAAATCCAATCGGGATAACTCCATTATTTTCCCTCCCTTCTCCTTTAAGAGGAGGCGCACTGCATGGTGCCTCCTCATGCCAACCTGTGCTGCTGACATGATGGAGGCCCACTCCCTTTACAGCCCAACACCGGTGAAAAAGGGGGGGAGGGGAAGGGAAAAAAGGGAGGGAGAGGAGAGGGGGTTGGGTTGGGAAGAAGGAAAGGGGTGTAAGACACCCGAGGAAGCTGGCAGGCTCGGCCAGACTAAGCTAACCGGGCCTACCAGCACCACGGGACACACAACAACCTATCTAGCACAGCACCAAACTAATCTTATTAACAATGGGAAGGAACACTAGGAGGGGAATTTTTTGTTTTATATTTTCCACAAGAGGGAGAGGCACAAAAGGGAGAGACAAAAATTAAACCACACAACCAAACTAAGGCTAGAAAGCTAGCAGGCCCCGCCAGCAGGCCAGGCTAAGCCTACCAGCTGGCAGGCCCACCAGCCAAGAGGCCTTACAACAAAAACAAACACGGCACACCAACCAAAAGGGAAGACAAACTAGGGGGTAAGACTAACAATGCACAAGACTAACAAAACAAATTAATTAAAGTAAAAGGGGAACAAGGGGGGTAAGGGAGAAAAAAGGACACACTGACTAACAAACACCTGCCCAAACTTGAGGGACACGAAGGCTAGCAGGCCTCACCAGCAGGCCAGGCTATGCTAACCAGCTAGCAGGCTAGCCAGCAAAAGGTCCCTCAGTTGGCAACACAAATAACAAGAAACAGAAAAAAACTAAGGATACAAAGGGGATGGGGGTAAAGAAAAAAAAACAGTCAAACAATGCCTGCCACGCCTAAGGGGCCGGGAGGCTAGCAGGCCAAGCTAAAGCTAGCAGGCCGACAAGCCAGAAAGCCACCCCAGCTAGCAGACAACACACAACTGAAGACAATGGGAGGAGCTAAGGAGGGGACTATAGGATACACAGGGGAGGAGAGATGCAAAACAGGACAAGCAGGGGAAAAACACAAATAAATTAAATAACTAAGGAAAAAAGACCAGAGGGCCTTTAAACTCACCCTACAGGTGCTGGTAGTCCACCACCAAAACCACCACCTAACCCAGGACAAAGAATAAACAAGGGTGAGACAAAAAACAAAACAATAATGACAATAAATAATGATTTGACAAAAATAAATAGCACAATTTCCCGGGCGCCCTCCGGCCTACGATCGCTTCTCTGATCAAGTGCAGCACTGACAAGGTAACTACACTTGATCGGAGTCAACAGTTCCTATATAGAGCCATATGGGCCCTAGCAGGCTGGGTCACAGCCTCTCTGTAGCTACGGTTAGCAGGCTGGGTCACACCCTCTCTGTAGCTACGGTTAGCAGGCTGGGTCACACCCTCTCTGTAGCTACGGCTAGGAGGCTGGGTCACACCCTCTCTGTAGCTACGGCTAGCAGGCTGGGTCACACCCTCTCTGTAGCTACGGCTAGCAGGCTGGGTCACAGCCTCTCTGTAGCTACGGCTAGCAGGCTGGGTCACACCCTCTCTGTAGCTACGGCTAGCAGGCTGGGTCACAGCCTCTCTGTAGCTACGGCTAGCAGGCTGGGTCACACCCTCTCTGTAGCTACGGCTAGCAGGCTGGGTCACACCCTCTCTGTAGCTACGGCTAGCAGGCTGGGTCACACCCTCTCTCTAGCTACTTCTCACTACAGCAGGGAATACTAAATCAAACACCCTACAACTAACACAACCAGCCCAGACCACATAAAACAAATACCCCCTGCAACGTCCTGACCAAACTACAATAACAAATTACCCCTATTACTGGTCAGGACGTTACACACTACAGCAGGGAACCATGAATTAGAGGGTTCAGTTCAGTAGTGGAAGAAGTACCCAAGTTGCCATACTTGAGTAAAAGTAAAGATACCGTAAATAGAAAATGTTTTTTACTTAAGGTAAAAGTGAAAGTCACCCAGTAAAATACTACTTGAGTAAAAGTATGAAAGTAAATATACTTAAAAGTAAAGGTAATTTCCAAAATATACTTAAGAATTAAAAGTATAAATCATTTCAAAATCCTCACATTAGTCAAACCAGACAGCACTATTTTCTTGTTTTTTTATTTACAGATAGCCAGGGGTATACTCCAACCCTCAGACATTATTTACAGATTGCCAGGGGTACACTCCAACACTCAGACATCATTTACAGATAGCCAGGGGTACACTCCAACCCTCAGACATAATTTACAGATAGCCAGGGGTACACTCCAACCCTCAGACACCATTTACAGATAGCCAGGGGTACACTCCAACCCTCAGACATAATTTACAGATAGCCAGGGGTACACTCCAACCCTCAGACATAATTTACAGATAGCCAGGGGCACACTCCAACCCTCAGACATCATTTACAGATAGCCAGGGGTACACTCCAACACTCAGACATCATTTACAGATAGTCAGGGGTACACTCCAACACTCAGACATCATTTACAGATAGCCAGGGGTACACTCCAACACTCAGACATCATTTACAGATAGCCAGGGGTACACTCCAACACTCAGACATCATTTACAGATAGTCAGGGGTACACTCCAACACTCAGACATCATTTACAGATAGCCAGGGGTACACTCCAACACTCAGACATCATTTACAGATAGCCAGGGGTACACTCCAACCCTCAGACATAATTTACAGATAGCCAGGGGCACACTCCAACCCTCAGACATAATTTACAGATAGCCAGGGGTACACTCCAACACTCAGACATAATTTACAGATTGCCAGGGGTACACTCCAACACTCAGACATCATTTACAGATAGCCAGGGGTACACTCCAACACTCAGACATCATTTACAGATAGCCAGGGGCACACTCCAACACTCAGACATAATTTACAGATAGCCAGGGCTCACTCCAACCCTCAGACATAATTTACAGATAGCCAGGGGTACACTCCAACACTCAGACATAATTTACAGATAGCCAGGGGTACACTCCAACCCTCAGACATAATTTACAGATAGCCAGGGGTACACTCCAACCCTCAGACATAATTTACAGATAGCCAGGGGTACACTCCAACACTCAGACATCATTTACAGATAGTCAGGGGTACACTCCAACCCTCAGACATAATTTACAGATAGCCAGGGGAACACTCCAACCCTCAGACATCATTTACAGATAGCCAGGGGTACACTCCAACCCTCAGACATCATTTACAGATAGCCAGGGGCACACTCCAACCCTCAGACATAATTTACAGATAGCCAGGGGCTCACTCCAACCCTGAGACATAATTGACAAATGAAGCATTTGTGTTTAATGAGTCCTCCAGATCAAAAGGCAGTAGGGATGACCAGGGATGTTCTCTGTTTAGTGAGTCCTCCAGATCAGAGACAGTAGGGATGACCAGGGATGTTCTCTGTTTAGTGAGTCCTCCAGATCAGAGACAGTAGGGATGACCAGGGATGTTCTCTGTTTAGTGAGTCTGCCAGATCAGAGGCAGTAGGGATGACCAGGGATGTTCTTTGTTTAGTGAGTCCTCCAGATCAGAGGCAGTAGGGATGACCAGGGATGTTCTTTGTTTAGTGAGTCCTCCAGATCAGAGGCAGTAGGGATGACCAGGGATGTTCTCTGTTTAGTGAGTCCTCCAGATCAGAGGCAGTAGGGATGACCAGGGATGTTCTCTGTTTAGTGAGTCCTCCAGATCAGAGGCAGCAAGGATGACCAGGGATGTTCTCTGTTTAGTGAGTCCTCCAGATCAGAGGCAGTAGGGATGACCAGGGATGTTCTCTGTTTAGTGAGTCCTCCAGATCAGAGGCAGTAGAGATGACCAGGGATGTTCTCTGTTTAGTGAGTCCTCCAGATCAGAGGCAGTAGGGATGACCAGGGATGTTCTCTGTTTAGTGAGTCCTCCAGATCAGAGGCAGTAGGGATGACCAGGGATGTTCTCTGTTTAGTGAGTCCTCCAGATCAGAGGCAGTAGGGATGACCAGGGATGTTCTCTGTTTAGTGAGTCCTCCAGATCAGAGGCTGGTACTGGAACTGACCCTGTATATAGTACGGTATTAACTGTATATAGTATGGTATTAACTGTATATAGTATGGTATTAACTGACCCTGTATATAGTATGGTATTAACTGACCCTGTATATAGTATGGTATTGACTGACCCTGTATATAGTATGGTATTAACTGACCCTGTATATAGTATGGTATTAACTGACCCTGTATATAGTATGGTATTGACTGTATATAGTATGGTATTAACTGACCCTGTATATAGTATGGTATTAACTGACCCTGTACATAGTATGGTGTTAACTGTATATAGTATGGTACTGAACTAACCCTGTATATAGTATGGTATTAACTGTATATAGTATGGTATTAACTGACACTGTATATAGTATGGTATTAACTGACCCTGTATATAGTATGGTATTAACTGGCCCTGTATATAGTATGGTATTAACTGTATATAGTATGGTATGAACTGTATATAGTATGGTATTAACTGGCCCTGTATATAGTATGGTATTAACTGACCCTGTATATAGTATGGTATTAACTGTATATAGTATGGTATTAACTGTATATAGTATGGTATTAACTGTATATAGTATGGTATTAACTGTATATAGTATGGTATTAACTGTATATAGTATGGTATTAACTGACCCTGTATATAGTATGGTATTAACTGTATATAGTATGGTATTAACTGACCCTGTATATAGTATGGTATTAACTGACCCTGTATATAGTATGGTATTAACTGACCCTGTATATAGTATGGTATTAACTGTATATAGTGTGGTATTAACTGTATATAGTGTGGTATTAACTGTATATAGTATGGTATTAACTGTATATAGTATGGTATTAACTGTATATAGTATGGTATTAACTGTATATAGTATGGTATTAACTGTATATAGTATGGTATTAACTGTATATAGTATGGTATTAACAGTATATAGTATGGTTGCTTACTTATTGTGTTCTTTGCATTTCTTCTTATTTATCGTGTGTTTTCTTCTAGAAATATGTCATGGATTTCTGCATTGTTGGGGTTAGAGTTTGCAAAAAAGGCATTTCACTGTACTTGTACATGTGACATTGAAACTTGAGATACAGGATGTCCTTCCTAACTCAGTTGCCGTAGAGGAAAGAAACCATTCAGGAATTTCACAATGAAGCCAATGGTGACTTTAAAACAGTTACAGAGTTTAATGGCTGTGATAGGAGAAAACTGAGGATGGATCAACAACATTGTAGTTACTCCACAATAATAACCTAAATGACAGAGTGAAAAGATGGAAGCCTGTACAACATTTTTTTTATTTAAAAACATGCATCAGGTTTGTAACAAGGCACTAAAGTAATACTCTAAAGAAAATGTGGCAAAGCAATTTACTTTTTTGTCCAGAATACAAAGTGTTATGTTTGTGGCACAGGTAAAATCCTAAAGGAAAACCTGGTTCAATGTGCTTTCCACCAGACACTGGGAGATGAATTCACCTTTCAGCAGGACAATAACCTAAAACACAATGGCTAAATTGTCACATCCTGACCAGTAAAAGAGGTTATTTGTCATTGTAGTTTGGTCAGGGCGTGGCAGGGGGTGTTTGTTTTGTGTGTTTTGGTTTAGGTTCTATGTTTTCTATTTCTATGTTTAAATCTAGTTTTCTATTTCTATGTTGGGTTTTTGGTAGGACCTCCAATTAGAGGCAGCTGGTTGTCGTTGTCTCTAATTGGAGGCCATATTTAGTTGAGGTTTGTTTCCCTTGTGTTTTGTGGTTATTTCCTGTATAGTCTGTGCACCTTATGGGACTGTTTCGTCATTTGTTTCCTTTTGTTTAAGTGTTATTTCTAACAAATTAAGAAGATGAGCACTTTACCCGCTGCGCCTTGGTCCAATCTTTACGACGCTTATGACATAAATCTACACTGGAGCTGCTTTACCAAGAAGACCGTGAATGTTCCGGAGTGACTGGGTTACAGTTTTGACTTAAATCTGCTTGAAAATCTATGGCAAGACCTCCAAATAGTTGTCTAGCAATGATCAACAACCAACTTCAAAGAGCTTAAAGATTTGTGAAAAGAATAATGGGCAAATATTGTACAATCCAGGTGTGTAAAGCACTTAGAAACTGACCAATGAAGACTCACAGCTGTAATGGCTGCCAAAGGTGCTTCTACAAAGTATTGACTCAGGGGTGTGAATACTTATGTAACTTAGATATTTTACTATTTAATTTTAAATAAATGTGTCAAAAATTATCCCAAAAACATGTTTTCACTTTTTATTATGGGGTATTGTGTATAGATGGGAGAGAATAATATACTGAATTAATCCATTTTGAATTCTGGCTGTAACACAACAACATGTGGAAGAAGTCAAGGGGTGTGAATACTTTTTGTACATACAAGCAATTCAAACATGAAAGCAATGGATCTTTCAGTATTTCATAAAGAGTTAAATATATCTCTATTGGAATGCCATTGGGGTTCAATGGATAATTTGGGATAGATAGTTAATGATGCATGACAATGTGATGTAGCCTTCATTACCTGTCTATCTTCTCTCTCTTTCTCCCTCTGTCTCCCTCTCTCTCTCTTTCTCCCTCTGTCTCCCTCTCTCTCTTTCTCTCTTCCTCTCCCCTTTTTCTCTCTCTCTCTCTCTCTGTCTCTCTCTCGCTCCCTCTCTGTCTCTCTCTCTCTCTCTCTGTCTCTCTCTGTCTCTCTGTCTCTCTCTCTGTCTCTCTCTCTCTCTCTCTCCCTCTGTCTCCCTCTGTCTCTCTCTGTCTCTCTCTCTCCCTCTGTCTCTCTCTGTCTCTCTCTCTCCCTCTGTCTCTCTCTGTCTCTCTGTAGCTTGATGACTGTGCGTTGCAGCTGTCCCATAATGGAACCTACCTGGACCTGGAGTCTTCTCTGTCTGAACAGAGGGACGAGCTGGAGGGCTTCCAGGAGGACACAGCAGGGTAACACTACCTTACTGTCTGTCTCTCTCTCCCTCCCTCTCTCTGTCTGTCTCTCTTTCCCTCTGTCTGTCTCTCTCTCCCTCTGTTTCTCTCTGTCTCTCTGTAGCTTGATGACTGTGCGTTGCAGCTGTCCCATAATGGAACCGACCTGGAGTCAGTCTGTCTGTCTGTCTGTCTGTCTGTCTGTCTGTCTGTCTGTCTGTCTGTCTGTCTGTCTGTCTGTCTGTCTGTCTGTCTGTCTGTCTGTCTGTCTGTCTGTCTGTCTGTCTGTCTGTCTGAGTGGGTGTGTGACAGTGTCTGTGCTCCCTTCTTTCATGGCAGAGTCTCTCTGGTCCTCCTCTTTCTCTCTCTCTATTTCTCAGTATTTATTCATTTTTTCTATGATTTGTATAATCTGCAGAGATTCATTTTAATGGCGGGAAAATATCTCTGTTTTCTTACCTTAAATGTAGAAATGACATGGAGCTGTCTTGGCAACGGGAGTTTGAACACCTTGAGGACACAAGGACCTCGGTTGATTGATAGCGCTGTGATAGTAGTGACATGCTGCCAATAAGACTGTGTGTGTGTGTGTGTGTGTGTGTGTGTGTGTGTGTGTGTGTGTGTGTGTGTGTGTGTGGAGAGAGCTTGAGGACTACGTTTGAGAAAGGTGATGGACAAGTGAATGGAGTCAGGTGTGTGTTTTGAAGCAGGGGGGATTTTGTGAAACTGGTTAACTTTAAATGTGTGTGTCAAACCCCTGAAAACTGGCGTCTTCGGTAATTCTTTGGGCCTTCCTCTGACACACCTGGAATATAGATCCTGGATGGCAGGAAGCTTGGCCCCAGTGATGTACTACTACCACTACCCTCTGAAGCGCTTTATGTTCGGATGCCAAACAGTTGCCCTACCAAGCGGTGATACAACTGGTCAGGATGCTCTCGATGGTGCAGCTGTAGAACTTTTTGAGGATCTGAGGACCCATGCCAAATCTTTTCAGTCTCCTGAGGTGGAAAAGGTGTTGTAGTGCCCTCTTCACGACTGTCTTGGTGTGTTTGGACCATGATAACTTGTTGGTGATGTGGACACCAAGGAACTTGAAACTCTCGACCCGCTTCACTACAGCCCCGTCGATGTTAACGGGGGCCTGTTCGGCCCTCCTTTTCCTGTAGTCCATGATCAGCTCCTTTGTCTTACTCACATTGAGGGAGAGGTTGTTGTCCTGGCACTTGACTGCCAGGTCTCTGACCTACTCCCTATAGGCTGTCTCATCGTTGTCGGTGTTGTCAGAAAACTTGATGATGGTGTTAGAGTAGTGCTTGGTCACGCAGTCGTGGGTGAACAGGGAATAAGTACGCACCCTTGAGGGGGCCTCAGTGTTGAGGATCAGCGTGGCAGATGTGTTGTTGCCTACCCGTATCACCTGGGGGTGGCCCGTCAGGAAGTCCAGGATCCAGTTGCAGAGGGATATGTTTAGTAACGTTTTGTAACGTTCAGCTTCCGCTGTCTGTCACACTGGTCTGAATGTTTGATTATACAGGGTACAGCTCCCAACCACTTTACACGCCAGTAGTAGTCCGGCATGTTTTGATCTAATGTAAATTTAGTTAGCGAGTCCTATTAAGCACTTTGGCCGAGAGTGTGTCCCGTCATGCTGACACGAACTCTGAGCTCACTGGGGCATGGCTACTGACTGGGCACAAGTTTAGATGAATAAACCATTCTAATTTAGAAGGCTAAAAATCTAAATTGCGAACTTCACAAAAGTATTCTTCCTATTTAATCATATAATTTTTTTTATAACATTTAGATGTAAACCGGATACATAGGTCGTGTAGACTTTCAGAGTTACCGTTACCTTGATATACCATTCTTAATGACATCACAAAATAATAAACATTGTGACAGGATTATTCTTTAAGTCCCCACCGACCAATCCAAACATTCCCACCGACCAATCCAAGCATTTGGATTTCGGAAATAATGTTCCAATGTCCAATCTTTTGATGTTAGAGTTTATAGGCGGGCCACACTATCTGTAACAAAGGAGTTTCAGTGTTCCAATACTGCAGGGCCAGAAAGAGAACGTTTCTGCAAACTATTTTTGGCCGGCTGTTAAGTCATAAAACCGGGACAAATAATGGGACAAACACCAAATTGAGACTCTGCATGCAGAATTCTGCAAAAGTATCCCCAGTGTACAACGTAAAACACCAAATAATGCATGCAGAGCAGAATTAGGCCGATACCCGCTAATTATCAAAATCCAGAAGAGAGACGTTAAATTCTACAACCATCTAAAAGGAAGCGATTCCCAAACCTTCCATAACAAAGCCATCACCTACAGAGAGATGAACCTGGAGAAGAGTCCCCTCAGCAAGCTGGTCCTGGGGCTATGTTCACAAACACAAACAGACCCCACAGAGCCCCAGGACAGCAACACAATTAGACCAAACCAAATCATGATTAATTAAACAAAAAGATAATTACTTGACACATTGGAAAGAATTAACAACAAAAAAACAGAGCAAACTATAATGCTATTTGGACCTAAACAGAGAGTACAGTGGCAGAATACCTAATACACTTAAGGAAAGCTTTGACTATGTACAGACTCAGTGAGCATAGCCTTGCTATTGAGAGAGGCCGCCGTAGGCAGCCCTAGCTCTCAAGAGAAGACAGGCTATGTGCACACTGCCCACAAAATGAGGTGGAAACTGAGACGCACTTCCTAACCTCCTGCCCAATGTAAATATTAGAGACACATATTTCCCTCAGATTACACAGATCAACTAAGAATTTGAAAACAAATCCAATTTTGATAAACTCCCATATTTACTGGGTGAAATACCACAGTGTGCCATCACAGCAGCAAGATGTGTGACCTGTTGCCACAGGAAAAGGTCAACCAGTGAAGAACAAACACTATTGTAACAACTAGAAGAACAACTAGCCATTGTTGGCTAGTTGTCAGCTACGTGCCATGCTGATCTGGCACCTTTGATCCCAGGAGAGAGAGAGTCTTTGGCATCAGTATAAGTGTTCTTCTCCAGGTCTACTGCTGCAAGACACTGTTTAACACATTCTCTCTCTCTCTCTCTCTCTCTCTCTCTCTCTCTCTCTCTCTCTCTCTCTCTCTCTCTCTCTCTCTCTCTCTCTCTCTCTCTCTCTCTCTCTCCAGGACCAGAGGGAAGAAGCATAGTGTTGTCTTGCGGACCCAGCTGACTGTTCGAGTACACGTGTGTATCGGTACGTACATGTTAACATACGTCTCTAAGCATGTCACCGCTGGGACACGCCGGACAGGAAACATGTTCCCCAAGGAGCCTACAATACATGACCCTTTTTTACATGCCTGTTCTGGTTTTCCATGTGTTTTCCATGCCTGTTCTGGTTTCCCATGTGTTTTACATGCCTGTTCTGGTTTTCCATGTGTTTTACATGCCTGTTCAGGTTTTCCATGTGTTTTACATGCCTGTTCTGGTTTTCCATGTGTTTTACATGCCTGTTCTGGTTTCCCATGTGTTTTACATGCCTGTTCTGGTTTCCCATGTGTTTTCCATGCCTGTTCAGGTTTTCCATGTGTTTTACATGCCTGTTGTGGTTTTCCATGTGTTTTACATGCCTGTTCTGGTTTTCATGTGTTTTACATGCCTGTTCAGGTTTTCCATGTGTGTTTATAGTTAGATATGTGTGTGGGGGCATCTGAGACCTCCCAGTTTGTAAAGTCCTGTGTGAGGGACAGGTGTGTGATGTGATGGACAGGTGTATGATGTGATGGACAGGTGTGTGATGTGATGGATAGGTATGTGATGGACAGGTGTGTGATGTGATGGACAGGTGTGTGATGTGATGGACAGGTGTGTGATGTGATGGGCAGGTGTGTGATGTGATGGGCAGGTGTGTGATGTGATGGACAGGTGTGTGATGTGATGGGCAGGTGTGTGATGTGATGGGCAGGTGTGTGATGTGATGGACAGGTGTGTGATGTGATGGACAGGTGTGTTCATTGTGTGTTTATGTGTATTGTTTGTATGAGCGTGTGTGTGTGAATAGTTCAGTAGAAGGTCGTTGGTTGGGATTAAGGTGTGTGTGTGTGTGTGTGTGTGTGCCTGTTGTGCCGTGCCGTGCCGTGCCGTGCTGGGTAAAGTTATTACTGAGTGACGTCCTGAGATGACAGAGAGAGAGATGTGACATGAGTCAACCCAGAGTCACACATCACTTTACATTCCTTCATTACAGCCTTCTGTCTGCCTCTCTATCCTTCTATTAGTTTCTCTCCCTCTCTCTCTCCATCTCTCTCTCCATCTCTCTCTCTCTCTCTCTCTCCCTCTCCATCTCTCTCTCCAGCTCGTGATAGTTGTGCTAAAATGGACTCCAGAAAAGCCTTATCTGAATTGGCTGCCAGGGTCAGAGGTTAGACGGGGCGGGACTGTGGTTTAACTGAACTTGACCCACAGCCACATGCCCGGCACACACGTGCAAGCGCACGCGCACGCGCACACACACACACACGCACCCTTACCCAACACCATGTTAGAGGTGAAACAGTCATCACATAGCTCTGTGTTTTCTGAGTGTACCCATGAGTGTGCCACCACTCATCTTTCTCCCTACTTCAGAGGTTACTCTGGTTAATTTGCAACAGTTAGGACTAGTAAAGTAATCACAGTAGCCATTAGTACATTTCAACTACATCAACAATGTCACATCCATTATAAACTCTGCAGAACAAACTCACTAGGAGTTTGCACCTCTTCAAGTTCTGCCCTTCTATTTTCAAAGAGGAGTAAATGACAATAAACAAAATCTTGACTCTTAACTGACTTCTGGAATTAGACAGATGCTAAACAGTTACACAGATCGGAACACAGAACTCTAAACTGACTTCTGGAATTAGACAGATGCTAAACAGTTACACAGATCGGAACACAGAACTCTAAACTGACTTCTAGAATTAGACAGATGCTTAACAGTTACACAGATCGGAACACAGAACTCTAAAGCGGTCCTAATTCCATATGAACAGATTCTACAGCTATTTAAATCAGATTCAAATGAATAAATATGTGTCCCAAATTACATCCTATTCCATATATAGTGCGCTACTTTTGTGCCCATTGTGAAAAGGAAGTAAGCCTTGAAAAAGTAAGCCTGGAAAAAGTAAGCCTTGTCTGAGCCAGATGGGTTCTGGTCAAAAGTAGTACACTATATATTTATTTATTTCACCTTTATTTAACCAGGTAGGCTAGTTAATAACAAGTTCTCATTTACAACTGCGACCTGGCCAAGATAAAGCAAAGCAGTGCGACATGATACGGGTGGGTGTTTCTATGGTGACAAGTGAGCTGAGATAAGGCGGGGCTTTACCTAGCAAAGACTTATAGATGACCTGGAGCCAGTGGGTTTGGCGACAGATATGTAGTGAGGGCCAGCCAATGAGAGCATACAGCTCGCAGTGGTGGGTAGTACATGGGGCTTTGGTGACAAAACGGATGGCACTGTGATAGACTGCATCCAATTTGCTGAGTAGAGTGTTGGAGGCTATTTTATAAAAGACATCGCCGAAGTCAAGGATCGGTAGGATAGTCAGTTTTACGAGGTTATGTTTGGGAGCATGAGTGAAGGATGCTTTGTTGCGAAATAGGAAGCCGATTCTAGATTTCATTTTGGATTGGAGATGCTTAATGTGAGTCTGGAAGGAGAGTTTATAGTCTAACCAGACACCTAGGTATTTGTAGTTGTCCACATATTCTAGGTTAGAACCGCGGGCAGCAATCGGTTGAAGAGCATGCATTTAGTTTTACTAGCATTTAAGAGCAGTTGAAGGCTACGGAAGGAGAGTTGTATGACGTTGAAGCTCGTCTGGAGGTTAGTTAACACAGTGTCCAAAGAAGGGCCAGAGGTATACAGAATGGTGTCGTCTGCGTAGAGGTGGATCAGAGAATCACCAGCAGCAAGAGCGACATCATTGATGTATACAGAGAAAAGAGTCGGCCCGTGAATTGAACCCTGTGGCATCCCCATAGAGACTGCCAGAGGTCCTGACAACAGGCCCTCCGATTTGACACACTGAACTCTATCTGAGAAGTAGTTGGTGAACCAGGCGAGGCAGTCATTTGAAAAACCAAGGCTGTTGAGTCTGCCGATAACAATGCGGTGATTGACAGAGTTGAAAGCTTTAGCCAGGTCGATGAATACGGCTGCACAGTATTGTCGTTTATCGATGGCAGTTATGATATTGTTTAGGACCTTGAGCGTGGCTGAGGTGCACCCATGACCAGCTCTGAAACCAGATTGCATAGCGGAGAAGGTACGGTGGGATTCGAAATGGTCAGTGATCTGTTTGTTAACTTGGCTTTCAAAAGGCAGGGCAGGATTGATATAGGTCTATAACAGTTTGGGTCTAGAGTGTCTCCCCCTTTGAAGAAGGGGATGACCGCAGCAGCTTTCCAATCTTTGGGGATCTCAGACAACACGAAAGAGAGGTTGAACAGGCTAGCAATAGGGGTTGCAACAATTTAGGCGGATAATTTTAGAAAGAGAGGGTCCAGATTGTCTAGCCCAGCTGGTTTGTAGGGATCCAGACTTTGCAGTTCTTTTAGAACATCAGCTATCTGGATTTGGGTGAAGGAGAAGCGGGGGAGGGGGGGCTTGGGCCAGTTGCTGCAGGGGGTGCTGAGATGTTTGCCAGGGTAGGGGTAGCCAGGTGGAAAGCATGGCCAGCCGTGTAAAAATGCTTTATGCTTTATGATAGTGTTGTTATGCAGTATATGATAGTTTTGTTGTAAATGACAGTGTTGTTGTATATGATAGTGTTTTTATACAGAATATGACTGTGTTGTTGTAAATGATAGTGTTGTTGTAAATGATAGTGTTGCTGTATATGATAGTGTTGTTATACAGAACATGACAGTGTTGTTGTATATGATAGTGTTGTTTTACAGTATATGATAGTGTTGTTGTATATGATAGTGTTGTTGTTGTATATGATAGTGTTGTTGTATATGATAGTGGTGTTATACAGTTAATGATAGTGTTGCTGTATATGATAGTGTTGTTTTACAGTATATGATAGTGTTGTTGTATATGACAGTGTTGTTGTTGTATATGATAGTGTTGTTGTATATGATAGTGGTGTTGTATATGATAGTGTTTTTGTATATGATAGTGGTGTTGTATATGACAGTGTTGTTGTTGTATATGATAGTGTTGTTGTTGTATATGATAGTGTTGTTGTATATGATAGTGGTGTTGTATATGACAGTGTTGTTGTTGTATATGATAGTGGTGTTGTATATGACAGTGTTGTTGTTGTATATGATAGTGTTGTTGTTGTATATGATAGTGTTGTTGTATATGATAGTGGTGTTGTATATGACAGTGTTGTTGTTGTATATGATAGTGTTGTTGTATATGATAGTGGTGTTGTATATGATAGTGTTGTTGTATATGATAGTGGTGTTGTATATGACAGTGTTGTTGTTGTATATGATAGTGGTGTTGTATATGACAGTGTTGTTTTATATGATAGTGTTGTTCTATATGATAGTGTTGTTGTATATGATAGTGTTGTTATACAGTTAATGATAGTGTTGTTGTATATGATAGCATTAGTATACAGTATATGATAGTGTTGTTGTATATAATAGTGTTGTTGTATATGAAAGTGTTGTTGTATATGATAGTGTTGTTGTTATGATAGTGTTGTTGTATATGAAGTGTTGTTGTATATATAGTGTTGTTGTATATGAAAGTGTTGTTGTATATGATAGTGTTGTTGTATATGATAGTGTTGTTGTTTATGATAGTGTTGTTTGTATATGAAAGTGTTGTTGTATATGATAGTGTTGTTGTTTATGATAGTGTTGTTGTATATGATAGTGTTGTTGTTTATGATAGTGTTGTTATACAGTATATGATAGTGTTGTTGTTTATGATAGTGTTGTTTTATATGATAGTGTTGTTGTATATGATAGTGTTGTTGTTTATGATAGTGTTGTTGTATATGATAGTGTTGTTGTTTATGATAGTGTGTAGATATAATAATTTATCTGGTTCTATTGTCTGTCAGTGTATCTTGGTCTCTTTACAGTCTAGTTACAATAAGTTGTTATCTGCAGTTCCTTATCTCAGTTCACTGGTCACCATAGCAGCACCCACCCGTAGCACGCGCTCCAGCAGGTATATCTCACTGGTCACCCCCAAAGCCAATTCCTCCTTTGGCCGCCTTTCCTTCCAGTTCTGCCATTGACTGGAACGAACTACAAAAATCTCTGAAGCTGGAGACTCTTACCTCCCTCACTAACTTCAGGCACCAGCTGTCAGAGCAGCTCACAGATCACTGCACCTGTACATAGCTCATCCAACTACCTCATCCCCATACTGTATTTATTTATTTATTTTGCTCCTTTGCACCCCAGTATCTCTACTTACACATTCATCTTCTGCACATCTATCACTCCTGTGTTTAATTGCTATATCGTAATTACTTTGCCACCATGGCCTATTTATTGCCTTACCTCCCTTATCTTACCTCATTTGCACTCACTGTATATTGACTTTTTGTTTTCTTTTGTTCTACTGTGTTATTGACTGTATGTTTGTTTTACTCCATGTGTAACTCTGTGTTGTTGTATGTTGTCGAACTGCTTTGCTTTATCTTGGCCAGGCCGCAGTTGTAAATGAGAACTTGTTCTCAACTAGCCTACCTGGTTAAATAAAGGTGAAATAAATAAATAAATAAATAAAATAAATTAAAATATATGAAATAATTTAAATGAAATAAAAATAAATAAATATAATTAATCTGTGTCTGTGTTTACAGAGAGATCATATATATATATATATATATATATATATATATATATATATATATATATATATATATATATATATACATTGTGTACAGTATTTAGCAGAGATTTCTCGTGGCTGACTGATAGTGTCTAGTTGTAACATGTAGCTGTGTATCTGTATATGTAGCAGTGACGTAGGAGGGTTTTCACTGGTCTTGTTCTACCTATTGGGTACACATTGTCCTGGCTGTGACCTGACCAGGACAAACTCTGGGCCCTAGTTCTAGTCTGCATTCCAAATCGCAACTTATTCCTGACATAGTGCACAATGGGCCCTGGTTAAAAGTAGTGCACTATCAAAT
>NC_138304.1:104466097-104496097 GCF_965601325.2 Salmo salar
GAGACACATATCAACCTGCTCAGGGATCCAATACAGCAGAGACACATATCAACCTGCTCAGGGATCCAATACAGCAGAGACACATATCAACCTGCTCAGGGATCCAATACAGCAGAGACACATATCAACCTGCTCAGGGATCCAATACAACAGTACCCCATGCTCCAGAAGTATTATTTTTTTTTTAATACAATGAAAAACAGTTTTTCAAGTGCCAGTGTCATTGGCCACAACAGTGTGATGTGTATCTTTAACCATTAACCCATTGCTGCCACCCATTGGCCAAAGAGCAGAATGACATGTACCTGTTGAAATGTTAGTTATGTGAAATAAAATTTTAACTTTGTTTAGTTTATTTATTTTATGTACCCCCCCCCCCCCCAGATTTTACACAAACACCTGGTGCAAACACAGTAAGAATATTCTGAATGTGGTTAGATGTGGGAGTGTTGTGTTTCAGGACGATAAGGACCTGGTCCATGAGTTTGTGATGGCAGAGGGCCTTACCTGTCTCGTCAAGGTTGGAGCAGAGGCCGACCAGAACTACCAGCACTACATACTTGGAGGTATAGCGTCTAATCAAATCAAGCTTCATTTATAGACATGGAATGCAGCGCAATGTGCTTCACAGAAGAGGGAGGAGAATTTTGAATTTTTTTTTAACTATGAAAATTAAAGCTGAAATATTTACTACACAACAAAGATAAGATGACACAAAGTGAATGACTAGAAAGCACACTAAGGAAAAGACAAGCTAAAAATATGTGTTTTAACATCTCTTTTAAATATGTCCACAGTTTCGTCCCCCCTCGGGTTCTCAGGCTGCCTCTCCATGCATCTTGGTCCTAGGCTTTGGGATAGTTAAAAGGCCAGAGGACCTGAGGGACCTACTGGGTACATAACTTAAAAGCACGTCTGACATGTATTGAGGTGCACAATCGTGGATTGATTTAAAAACCAATAGAAGAATCTTAAAACGTATTCTAAAACTAACTGGCAGCCAGTGCAGGGACGTTAAAACCGGTGTAATGTGTTCTCTCCATCTGGTCTTGGTCAGTACCCATGGTGCAGCATTCTGTATGTTTTGCAGTTGACCAATGGCTTTCTTGGTTAGACCAGACAGGAGAGCGTTACAGTAGTCAAGCCTGCTTGTAATAAAAGCATGGATGAGTCTCTCTGTATCAGCCTGAGATAGAAACGGCCGCACCTTGGCCTGTTCCTAATGTGGTAAAAAGAACAAAAAAAAACTATTTTGGTGACATTCCTCTTGTGTGATTCAAAATGTAGTTAGCTGGGAGGAAGTTGTGAGCCATCCAAGTATTTAAATCACTAATCCAGTCTAATAATGTATCCTTGGAGCTAAAATCCTCTATTGACACAGAAATATAAAGTTGTGTATCATCTGCGTAGCAGTGCTGTGCTTTCTGATAACGCTGCCAAAGGGTAACATATATAAACTGAACAGTACTGGACCCAACATCAAGCCTTGTGGAACGCCACATGCAATATGTATTTTCTCTGAGTTACTATATGTTCACCAAGGGTGACAAATAACTCTTGACCGGTTAAATAGGTCCTAAACCAATTTAGAACTGGACCCGGAGAGTCTGTCCAGAAGGACATCATGGTCAACAGTGTTGAATGCAGCACTTAAATCCAAGAGTACAAGGACAGAGAGTTGTTTCGCATCTCTGTTGGCTCTAAGACAAATAACTCCTATCAGAGATATTATTTATTTCTATAACACATGTTGAGAAACGCTTGACGTTAGGTCTTTCTATAACACGTGTGAACAACCCCGGCGTGTATATGAAACTCTTGACATTAGGTCTTATTGAAACACATGTTGAGAAACGCTTGCCATTAGGTCTTTCTATAACACGCAAGCAGATGTGTTTATTCGGGTGGTGTGTTGAGAAATGAACAACATTGTAGACTAGAGGGACTAAATTCTAGTCTAGGGGGACTACATTCTAGAAGAACTACATTCTAGAGGGACTAGATTCTAGACTAGAGAGACTAGGAGACTAGATGCTAGACTAGAGAGACTAGATGCTAGACGCTAGACTAGATGCTAGACTAGATACTAGAGGGATGTTAACTTCTATTGTTCTCTCTCTCTCTCTCTCTCTCTCTCTCCCTCACACACACATTACACTCACACAAGATCCAAAAGAATAAAGACATTTCCAATGTCATATTATGTCTTTATACAGTGGTGTAATGCTGTGCAAATAGTTAAAGTACGAAAGGGAAAATAAATCAACATAAATGTAGGTTGTATTTACCTCTCTTCTCTCCATCTCTCTTAGCTCTGGGACAGATCATGCTGTATGTGGATGGAATGAATGGAGTCATCTGTCACATTGAGACCGTCCAGTGGCTCTACACTCTCATTGGCTCAAAAGTGAATCCAATCAAATTTTTATTCGTCACATGCGCCGAATGCAAGCTACAGCATCTGTTTTACTGTACAACTAAACCGAGTTGTTGTTATTTACACTCAGACTAAATACCAATATATAGGTTAGTTAAACACTCAGACTAAATACCAATATATAGGTTAGTTAAACAGACTAAATACCAATATATAGGTTAGTTAAACAGACTAAATACCAATATATAGGTTAGTTAAACAGACTAAATACCAATATATAGGTTAGTTAAACAGACTAAATACCAATATATAGGTTAGTTAAACAGACTAAATACCAATATATAGGTTAGTTAAACAGACTAAATACCAATATATAGGTTAGTTAAACAGACTAAATACCAATATATAGGTTAGTTAAACAGACTAAATACCAATATATAGGTTAGTTAAACAGACTAAATACCAATGTATAGGTTAGTTAAACAGACTAAATACCAATATATAGGTTAGTTAAACAGACTAAATACCAATATATAGGTTAGTTAAACACTCAGACTAAATACCAATATATAGGTTAGTTAAACACTCAGACTAAATACCAATATATAGGTTAGTTAAACAGACTAAATACCAATATATAGGTTAGTTAAACACTCAGACTAAATACCAATATATAGGTTAGTTAAACAGACTAAATACCAATATATAGGTTAGTTAAACACTCAGACTAAATACCAATATATAGGTTAGTTAAACAGACTAAATACCAATATATAGGTTAGTTAAACAGACTAAATACCAATATATAGGTTAGTTAAACAGACTAAATACCAATATATAGGTTAGTTAAACAGACTAAATACCAATATATAGGTTAGTTAAACAGACTAAATACCAATATATAGGTTAGTTAAACAGACTAAATACCAATATATAGGTTAGTTAAACACTCAGACTAAATACCAATATATAGGTTAGTTAAACACTCAGACTAAATACCAATATATAGGTTAGTTAAACAGACTAAATACCAATATATAGGTTAGTTAAACACTCAGACTAAATACCAATATATAGGTTAGTTAAACACTCAGACTAAATACCAATATATAGGTTAGTTAAACAGACTAAATACCAATATATAGGTTAGGTAAACACTCAGACTAAATACCAATATATAGGTTAGTTAAACACTCAGACTAAATACCAATATATAGGTTAGTTAAACAGACTAAATACCAATATATAGGTTAGTTAAACAGACTAAAAACCAATATATAGGTTAGTTAAACAGACTAAATACCAATATATAGGTTAGTTAAACAGACTAAATACCAATATATAGGTTAGTTAAACACTCAGACTAAATACCAATATATAGGTTAGTTAAACACTCAGACTAAATACCAATATATAGGTTAGTTAAACACTCAGACTAAATACCAATATTTAGGTTAGTTAAACAGACTAAATACCAATATATAGGTTAGTTAAACACTCAGACTAAATACCAATATATAGGTTAGTTAAACACTCAGACTAAATACCAATATATAGATTAGTTAAACAGACTAAATACCAATATATAGGTTAGTTAAACAGACTAAATACCAATATATAGGTTAGTTAAACACTCAGACTAAATACCAATATATAGGTTAGTTAAACACTCAGACTAAATACCAATATATAGGTTAGTTAAACACTCAGACTAAATACCAATATATAGGTTAGTTAAACACTCAGACTAAATACCAATATATAGGTTAGTTAAACACTCAGACTAAATACCAATATATAGGTTAGTTAAACAGACTAAATACCAATATATAGGTTAGTTAAACACTCAGACTAAATACCAATATAGAGGTTAGTTAAACACTCAGACGAAATACCAATATATAGGTTAGTTAAACACTCAGACTAAATACCAATATATAGGTTAGTTAAACACTCAGACTAAATACCAATATATAGGTTAGTTAAACACTCAGACTAAAAACCAATATATAGGTTAGTTAAACAGACTAAATACCAATATATAGGTTAGTTAAACACTCAGACTAAATACCAATATATAGGTTAGTTAAACACTCAGACTAAATACCAATATATAGATTAGTTAAACACTCAGACTAAATACCAATATATAGGTTAGTTAAACAGACTAAATACCAATATATAGGTTAGTTAAACTGACTAAATACCAATATATAGGTTAGTTAAACACTCAGACTAAATACCAATATATAGGTTAGTTAAACAGACTAAATACCAATATATAGGTTAGTTAAACACTCAGACTGAATACCAATATATAGGTTAGTTAAACAGACTAAATACCAATATATAGGTTAGTTAAACACTCAGACTAAATACCAATATATAGGTTAGTTAAACAGACTAAATACCAATATATAGGTTAGTTAAACACTCAGACTAAATACCAATATATAGGTTAGTTAAACACTCAGACTAAATACCAATATATAGGTTAGTTAAACACTCAGACTAAATACCAATATATAGGTTAGTTAAACAGACTAAATACCAATATATTAGTTAAACACTCAGACTAAATACCAATATAGAGGTTAGTTAAACACTCAGACGAAATACCAATATATAGGTTAGTTAAACACTCAGACTAAATACCAATATATAGGTTAGTTAAACACTCAGACTAAATATCAATATATAGGTTAGTTAAACAGACTAAATACCAATGTATAGGTTAGTTAAACAGACTAAATACCAATATATAGGTTAGTTAAACACTCAGACTAAATACCAATATATAGGTTAGTTAAACAGACTAAATACCAATGTATAGGTTAGTTAAACAGACTAAATACCAATATATAGGTTAGTTAAACAGACTAAATACCAATATATAGGTTAGTTAAACACTCAGACTAAATACCAATATAGAGGTTAGTTAAACACTCAGACGAAATACCAATATATAGGTTAGTTAAACACTCAGACTAAATACCAATATATAGGTTAGTTAAACACTCAGACTAAATATCAATATATAGGTTAGTTAAACAGACTAAATACCAATGTATAGGTTAGTTAAACAGACTAAATACCAATATATAGGTTAGTTAAACACTCAGACTAAATACCAATATATAGGTTAGTTAAACAGACTAAATACCAATGTATAGGTTAGTTAAACAGACTAAATACCAATATATAGGTTAGTTAAACACTCAGACTAAATACCAATATATAGATTAGTTAAACAGACTAAATACCAATATATAGGTTAGTTAAACAGACTAAATACCAATATATAGGTTAGTTAAACAGACTAAATACCAATATATAGGTTAGTTAAACACTCAGACTAAATACCAATATATAGGTTAGTTAAACACTCAGACTAAATACCAATGTATAGGTTAGTTAAACAGACTAAATACCAATATATAGGTTAGTTAAACACTCAGACTAAATACCAATATATAGGTTAGTTAAACACTCAGACTAAATACCAATATATAGGTTAGTTAAACACTCAGACTAAATACCAATATATAGGTTAGTTAAACACTCAGACTAAATACCAATATATAGGTTAGTTAAACAGACTAAATACCAATATATAGGTTAGTTAAACAGACTAAATACCAATATATAGGTTAGTTAATCACTCTTTGGCCTTGTTGTTAGAGTGTCTGCCCTGATATAGTAAAAATGGGACCCGGTGCCTGTCTGCTTGGCACACAACATTAAGGAGGTTGAGTTCCTGCTATAGACGTGTCTGACTGACCCTGTCTGTGTCTCAGTTCCGTCCGGTGGTGAAGACAGCTCTGAAGTTGTTGCTGGTGTTTGTGGACTACTCAGAGTCCAACGCCCCTCTACTTATAGAGGCCATCACTACTGTAGACACCAAGAGAGGTACCGGTGGGTCGGTGGGTCGGTCGGCCTGTGTTGATCGAGTGATTGTTGAGTGTTTGATTGACTGATTGATTGATTGATTTATTGATTGATTGATTAATCAATCAGTTGGCTGGTTGGTCAATTGAAAGATGGACTGATATATTATTATTGACTAGTGGTGTTTCTCCAGGCTGTAAGCAGTGGTCTAATGCCATGGAGATGTTAGATGAGAAAGATGGAGTGGACACAGAGCTACTGGTTTACGTCATAACCCTCATCAACAAGGTACAACACGACAGACGTCTTGGTCTTGTGCCACGTTGTACAGTGCCTTCGGGAAAGTATTCACATAACTTGACTTTTTCCACATTTTGTTAAGATACAGCCTAATTCTAAAATGTATTAAATCGTTTTTTTCCCCCTCATCAATCTACACACAATACCCCATAATGAGAAAGCAAAAACTTTTTCCAAATATATATTTTTTAAACTATGGAAATATCACATTTACATAAGTATTCAGACTCTTTACTCAGTACTTTGTTGAAGTACCTTTGGCAGAGATTACAACCTTGAGTCTTCTTGGGTATGACACTAAAAGTTTGGCACACCTGTAATTTGGGGAGTTTTCCCATTCCTCTCTGCAGATCCTCTCAAGTTCTGTCAGGTAGGATGGGGAGTGTCGCTGCACAGATATTTTTGTTGTTGTTATTGTCTTGTTGGAAGGTGAACCTTCACCTCAGTCTGAGGTCCTGAGCGCTCTGGAGCAGATTTTCATCAAGGATCTCTCTGTACTTTGCTCCGTTCATCTTTCCCTCGATCCTGACTAGTCTCCCAGTCCCTGCCACTGAAAAACATCCCCACAGCATGATACTGCCACCAAAAGGCTTCACCATAAGGATGGTGCCAGGTTTCCTGCAGACGTGACATTTGGCAATTAGGCCAAACAGTTCAATGTTGGTTTCATCAGACCAGAGAATCTTGTTTATCATAGTCTGAGAGTCTTTAGGTGCCTTTTGGCAAACTCCAAGCTGGCTATCATGTGCCTTTTACTGAGGAGTGGTTTCGGTCTGGCCACTCTATCATGATGGCCTGATTGGTGGAGTGCTGCAGAGATGGTTGTCCTTCTGGAAGGTTCTCCCATCTCCACAGAGGAACTCTGACAGAGTGACCATCGGGTTCTTGGTCACCTCCCTGTCCAAGGCCCTTCTCCCCTGATTGCTCAGTTTGGCAGGGCAGCCAGCTCTAGAAAGAGTCTTGGTGGTTTCAAACTTCTTCCATTTAAGAATGATGGAGGCTACTGTGTTCTTGTGGACCTTCGATGCTGTAGACATTTTTTGGTACCCTTCCCCAGATCTGTGCCTCGACACAATCCTGTCTCGGAGCTCTACAGACAATTCCTTTGACCTCATGGCTTGGTTTTTACTCTGACATGCGCTGTCAACTGTGGGACCTTATATAGACAGGTGTGTGCCTTTCCAAATCATGTCCAATCAATTGAATTTACCACAGGTGGACTCCAATCAAGTTGTAGAAACATCTCAAGGATGATCAATGGAAACCAGATGCACCTGAGCTCAATTTCGAGTTTCATGGCAAAGAGTCTTTGTTTTTTATTTTGTATAAATATGCAAAAATGTATGGTGTATTGTGATGTCATTATGGGGTATTGTGATGTCATTATGGGGTATTGTGCTGTCATTATGGGGTATTGTGATGTCATTATGGGGTATTGTGATGTCATTATGGGGTATTGTGATGTCATTATGGGGTATTGTGATGTCATTATGGGGTATTGTGATGTCATTATGGGGTATTGTGATGTCATTATGGGGTATTGTGTTTAGATTGCTGAGTATTTGTTTTTATTTAATCCATTTTAGAACAAGGCTGTATGTGACAAAATTTGGAAAATGTCAAGGGCTCTGAATACTTTCCGAAGGCACTGTAGATGATGATATTAAATATGTCGACACACAAATTCACATCTCTCCCATTCAATCTCCATCTCTCTGTCTCTCTCTCTCTCTCTCTCTTTTTTCTCTTACCCCCTCCCTCTCTCCCTCCGTCCCTCCCACTCTTGTCTCTTCGCTCTCTCTCTCTCTCTCTCTCTCTCTCTCTCTCTCTCTCTCTCTCTCTCTCTCTCTCTCTCTCTCTCTCTCTCTCTCTCCTTTCCTGTCCCTCCATCCCCTCTCCCTTCTTCCTCCCCCCGCACCATCCCTCCCTCCCTCCCTCCGTCTCCTACTCTCCCTCCCTCCCTCTCTCTCCTACTCTCCCTTCCTCACCTACTCTCCATCCTTCCTTCCTTACCTCTCTCTCTCTCTCTCTCTCTCTCTCTCTCTCTCTCTCTCTCTCTCTCTCTCTCTCTCTCTCCTTTCCTGTCCCTCCATCCCCTCTCCCTTCTTCCTCCCCCCGCACCATCCCTCCCTCCCTCCCTCCGTCTCCTACTCTCCCTCCCTCCCTCTCTCTCCTACTCTCCCTTCCTCACCTACTCTCCATCCTTCCTTCCTTACCTCCCTCGCCCCCTCTCCTACTCTCTCCCTCTCCTACCCTCCCTCCCTCCTTCCTTCCCTTCGTCTCCTACTCTCCCTCCCTCCCTCCATCCCTTGCCCCCCTCCTACTCGCCCTCCATCCCTCCTTCCGCCCCTCACTTCTATCTCCCTCGCCCCCTCTCCTACCCTCCCCCCTTCCCTCCCTCCTTCCTTCCCTTTGTCTCCTACACTCCCTCCATCCCTTTCTCCTCCCCTTTCTCCTTCCCTCCTCTCAGACCCTGTCAGCGTTACCTGACCAGGACTCCTTCTATGACATGGTGGATGGGTTGGAGGACCAGGGGATGGAGGCTATAGCTAAGAGGTTCCTAGGGAGGAGAGGAACTGACCTGGACCTGATGGAACAACTCACTATCTACGAGGTGAGGCACCACACACACACACACACACACACACACACACACACACACACACACACACACACACACACACACACACACACACACACACACACACACACACAATAATACACACACATACACACACACAATAATACATACACACACACACACACAATAATACACACACACACACACACACAATAATACACACACACACACACACACACACACACACACATGGATACACAATAGCACAGTTTTGGCCAATAATCCTGATTATGACAGACAACGTCCTCAACTAAGAAGAAGAGATAGGACCTTGATAAAGAAGACATTTTTTTAACTGACCACATTTGTCTCGTCCTCTAATCCTCTCCTTTCATCGCATGCTTGGTAATCAGCAGGTTTTGTCACATGCTTCATAACAAAAGGTGTGGACTATCAGTGGAAACGCTGACTGATGGGCCGTTCCCAACAATACAGAGAGAAACAACATTATAGACTAACAGTGAAATGCTGACTGATGGGCCGTTCCCAACAATACAGAGAGAAACAACATTATAGAGTAGTTAAACAGGTAATAATAGAAGTAATAATGAATACACAACGAGTAATGACAACATGGTTATATACAGGGATACCAGTACTGAGATAATGACAACATGGTTATATACAGGGATACCAGTACTGAGTAATGATAACATGGTTATATACAGGGGTACCAGTACTGAGTAATGATAACATGGTTATATACAGGGGTACCAGTACTGAGTAATGATAACATGGTTATATACAGGGGTACCAGTACTGAGTAATGCTAACATGGTTATATACAGGGGTACCAGTACTGAGTAATGACAACATGGTTATATACAGGGATACCAGTACTGAGATAATGACAACATGGTTATATACAGGGATACCAGTACTGAGTAATGATAACATGGTTATATACAGGGGTACCAGTACTGAGTAATGATAACATGGTTATATACAGGGATACCAGTACTGAGATAATGACAACATGGTTATATACAGGGATACCAGTACTGAGTAATGATAACATGGTTATATACAGGGGTACCAGTACTGAGATAATGAGTAATGCTAACATGGTTATATACAGGGGTACCAGTACTGAGTAATGATAACATGGTTATATACAGGGGTACCAGTACTGAGTAATGATAACATGGTTATATACAGGGGTACCAGTACTGAGTAATGATAACATGGTTATATACAGGGGTACCAGTACTGAGTAATGATAACATGGTTATATACAGGGGTACCAGTACTGAGATAATGAGTAATGCTAACATGGTTATATACAGGGGTACCAGTACTGATATAATGATAACATGGTTATATACAGGGGTACCAGTACTGAGTAATGATAACATAGTTATATACAGGGGTACCAGTACTGAGATAATGATAACATGGTTATATACAGGGGTACCAGTACTGATATAATGATAACATGGTTATATACAGGGGTACCAGTACTGAGTAGTGATAACATGGTTATATACAGGGGTACCAGTACTGAGTAATGATAACATGGTTATATACAGGGGTACCAGTACTGAGATAATGACAACATGGTTATATACAGGGATACCAGTACTGAGTAATGATAACATGGTTATATACAGGGGTACCAGTACTGAGATAATGAGTAATGCTAACATGGTTATATACAGGGGTACCAGTACTGATATAATGATAACATGGTTATATACAGGGGTACCAGTACTGAGTAATGATAACATAGTTATATACAGGGGTACCAGTACTGAGATAATGATAACATGGTTATATACAGGGGTACCAGTACTGATATAATGATAACATGGTTATATACAGGGGTACCAGTACTGAGTAGTGATAACATGGTTATATACAGGGGTACCAGTACTGAGTAATGATAACATGGTTATATACAGGGGTACCAGTACTGAGTAATGATAACATAGTTATATACAGGGGTACCAGTACTGATATAATGATAACATGGTTATATACAGGGGTACCAGTACTGAGTAGTGATAACATGGTTATATACAGGGGTACCAGTACTGAGATAATGAGTAATGATAACATGGTTATATACAGGGGTACCAGTACTGATATAATGATAACATGGTTATATACAGGGGTACCAGTACTGAGTAATGATAACATGGTTATATACAGGGGTACCAGTACTGAGTAATGATAACATGGTTATATACAGGGATACCAGTACTGAGTAATGATAACATGGTTATATACAGGGGTACCAGTACTGAGTAATGATAACATGGTTATATACAGGGGTACCAGTACTGAGTAATGACAACATGGTTATATACAGGGGTACCAGTACTGAGTAATGATAACATGGTTATATACAGGGGTACCAGTACTGAGTAATGATAACATGGTTATATACAGGGGTACCAGTACTGAGTAATGATAACATGGTTATATACAGGGGTACCAGTACTGAGTAATGATAACATGGTTATATACAGGGGTACCAGTACTGAGATAATGATAACATGGTTATATACAGGGGTACCAGTACACAGTAATGATAACATGGTTATATACAGGGGTACCAGTACTGAGTAATGATAACATGGTTATATACAGGGGTACCAGTACTGAGTAATGATAACATGGTTATATACAGGGGTACCAGTACTGAGTAATGATAACATGGTTATATACAGGGGTACCAGTACTGAGTAATGATAACATGGTTATATACAGGGGTACCAGTACTGAGTAATGATAACATGGTTATATACAGGGGTACCAGTACTGAGTAATGATAACATGGTTATATACAGGGGTACCAGTACTGAGTAATGATAACATGGTTATATACAGGGGTACCAGTACTGAGATAATGAGTAATGATAACATGGTTATATACAGGGGTACCAGTACTGAGTAGTGATAACATGGTTATATACAGGGGTACCAGTACTGAGTAGTGATAACATGGTTATATACAGGGGTACCAGTACTGAGTAATGACAACATGGTTATATACAGGGGTACCAGTACTGAGTAATGATAACATGGTTATATACAGGGGTACCAGTACTGAGTAATGATAACATGGTTATATACAGGGGTACCAGTACTGAGTAGTGATAACATGGTTATATACAGGGGTACCAGTACTGAGTAATGATAACATGGTTATATACAGGGGTACCAGTACTGAGTAATGATAACATGGTTATATACAGGGGTACCAGTACTGAGTAATGATAACATGGTTATATACAGGGGTACCAGTACTGAGTAATGATAACATGGTTATATACAGGGGTACCAGTACTGAGTTAATGATAACATGGTTATATACAGGGATACCAGTACTGATATAATGATAACATGGTTATATACAGGGGTACCAGTACTGAGTAATGATAACATGGTTATATACAGGGGTACCAGTACTGAGTAATGATAACATGGTTATATACAGGGGTACCAGTACTGAGTAATGATAACATGGTTATATACAGGGGTACCAGTACTGAGTAATGATAACATGGCTATATACAGGGGTACCAGTACTGAGATAATGAGTAATGATAACATGGTTATATACAGGGGTACCAGTACTGAGTAATGATAACATGGTTATATACAGGGGTACCAGTACTGAGTAGTGATAACATGGTTATATACAGGGGTACCAGTACTGAGTAATGATAACATGGTTATATACAGGGGTACCAGTACTGAGTCATGATAACATGGTTATATACAGGGGTACCAGTACTGAGTAATGATAACATGGTTATATACAGGGGTACCAGTACTGAGTAATGATAACATGGTTATATACAGGGGTACCAGTACTGAGTAATGATAACATGGTTATATACAGGGGTACCAGTACTGAGTAATGATAACATGGTTATATACAGGGGTACCAGTACTGAGTAATGATAACATGGTTATATACAGGGGTACCAGTACTGAGTAATGATAACATGGTTATATACAGGGGTACCAGTACTGAGTAATGATAACATGGTTATATGCAGGGGTACCAGTACTGAGTAATGATAACATGGTTATATACAGGGGTACCAGTACTGAGTAATGATAACATGGTTATATACAGGGGTACCAGTACTGAGTAATGATAACATGGTTATATACAGGGGTACCAGTACTGATATAATGATAACATGGTTATATACAGGGGTACCAGTACTGAGTAATGATAACATGGTTATATACAGGGGTACCAGTACTGAGTAATGATAACATGGTTATATACAGGGGTACCAGTACTGAGTAATGATAACATGGTTATATACAGGGGTACCAGTACTGAGTAATGATAACATGGTTATATACAGGGGTACCAGTACTGAGTAATGATAACATGGTTATATACAGGGGTACCAGTACTGAGATAATGATAACATGGTTATATACAGGGGTACCAGTACTGAGTAATGATAACATGGTTATATACAGGGATACCAGTACTGGGTAATGATAACATGGTTATATACAGGGGTACCAGTACTGAGTAATGATAACATGGCTATATACAGGGGTACCAGTACTGAGTAATGATAACATGGTTATATACAGGGGTACCAGTACTGAGTAATGATAACATGGTTATATACAGGGGTACCAGTACTGAGTAATGATAACATGGTTATATACAGGGGTACCAGTACTGAGTAATGATAACATGGTTATATACAGGGGTACCAGTACTGAGTAATGATAACATGGTTATATACAGGGGTACCAGTACTGAGTAATGATAACATGGTTATATACAGGGGTACCAGTACTGAGTAATGATAACATGGTTATATACAGGGGTACCAGTACTGAGTAATGATAACATGGTTATATACAGGGGTACCAGTACTGAGTAATGATAACATGGTTATATACAGGGGTACCAGTACTGAGTAATGATAACATGGTTATATACAGGGGTACCAGTACTGAGATAATGATAACATGGTTATATACAGGGGTACCAGTACTGAGTAATGATAACATGGTTATATACAGGGATACCAGTACTGGGTAATGATAACATGGTTATATACAGGGGTACCAGTACTGAGTAATGATAACATGGCTATATACAGGGGTACCAGTACTGAGTAATGATAACATGGTTATATACAGGGGTACCAGTACTGAGTAATGATAACATGGTTATATACAGGGGTACCAGTACTGAGTAATGATAACATGGTTATATACAGGGGTACCAGTACTGAGTAACGATAACATGGTTATATACAGGGGTACCAGTACTGAGATAATGAGTAATGATAACATGGTTATATACAGGGGTACCAGTACTGAGTAATGATAACATGGTTATATACAGGGGTACCAGTACTGAGTAATGATAACATGGTTATATACAGGGGTACCAGTACTGAGTAATGATAACATGGTTATATACAGGGGTACCAGTACTGATATAATGATAACATGGCTATCTACAGGGGTACCAGTACTGAGTAATGATAACATGGTTATATACAGGGGTACCAGTACTGAGTAGTGATAACATGGTTATATACAGGGGTACCAGTACTGAGTAATGATAACATGGTTATATACAGGGATACCAGTACTGAGTAATGATAACATGGTTATATACAGGGGTACCAGTACTGAGTAATGATAACATGGTTATATACAGGGGTACCAGTACTGAGATAATGATAACATGGTTATATACAGGGGTACCAGTACTGAGTAATGATAACATGGTTATATACAGGGGTACCAGTACTGAGTAATGATAACATGGTTATATACAGGGGTACCAGTACTGAGTAATGATAACATGGTTATATACAGGGGTACCAGTACTGAGTAATGATAACATGGTTATATACAGGGGTACCAGTACTGAGATAATGATAACATGGTTATATACAGGGGTACCAGTACTGAGTAATGATAACATGGTTATATACAGGGGTACCAGTACTGAGTAATGATAACATGGTTATATACAGGGGTACCAGTACTGAGTAATGATAACATGGTTATATACAGGGGTACCAATACTGAGTAATGATAACATGGTTATATACAGGGGTACCAGTACTGAGTAATGATAACATGGTTATATACAGGGGTACCAGTACTGATATAATGATAACATGGTTATATACAGGGGTACCAGTACTGAGTAATGATAACATGGTTATATACAGGGATACCAGTACTGAGTAATGATAACATGGTTATATACAGGGGTACCAGTACTGAGTAATGATAACATGGTTATATACAGGGGTACCAGTACTGAGTAATGATAACATGGTTATATACAGGGGTACCAGTACTGAGTAATGATAACATGGTTATATACAGGGGTACCAGTACTGATATAATGATAACATGGTTATATACAGGGATACCAGTACTGAGTAATGATAACATGGTTATATACAGGGGTACCAGTACTGAGTAGTGATAACATGGTTATATACAGGGGTACCAGTACTGAGTAATGATAACATGGTTATATACAGGGGTACCAGTACTGAGTTAATGATAACATGGTTATATACAGGGGTACCAGTACTGAGTTAATGAGTAATGATAACATGGTTATATACAGGGGTACCAGTACTGATATAATGATAACATGGTTATATACAGGGATACCAGTACTGAGTAATGATAACATGGTTATATACAGGGGTACCAGTACTGAGTAATGATAACATGGTTATATACAGGGGTACCATTACTGAGTAGTGATAACATGGTTATATACAGGGGTACCAGTACTGAGTAATGATAACATGGTTATATACAGGGGTACCAGTACTGAGTAATGATAACATGGTTATATACAGGGGTACCAGTACTGATATAATGATAACATGGTTATATACAGGGGTACCAGTACTGAGTAATGATAACATGGTTATATACAGGGGTACCAGTACTGAGTAATGATAACATGGTTATATACAGGGGTACCAGTACTGAGTAATGATAACATGGTTATATACAGGGGTACCAGTACTGAGATAATGAGTAATGATAACATGGTTATATACAGGGGTACCAGTACTGAGTAGTGATAACATGGTTATATACAGGGGTACCAGTACTGAGTAATGATAACATGGTTATATACAGGGGTACCAGTACTGAGTAATGATAACATGGTTATATACAGGGGTACCAGTACTGAGTTAATGATAACATGGTTATATACAGGGGTACCAGTACTGATATAATGATAACATGGTTATATACAGGGGTACCAGTACTGAGTAATGATAACATGGTTATATACAGGGGTACCAGTACTGAGTAATGATAACATGGTTATATACAGGGGTACCAGTACTGAGTAATGATAACATGGTTATATACAGGGTACCAGTACTGAGTAATGATAACATGGTTATATACAGGGGTACCAGTACTGAGATAATGAGTAATGATAACATGGTTATATACAGGCGTACCAGTACTGAGTAATGATAACATGGTTATATACAGGGGTACCAGTACTGAGTAATGATAACATGGTTATATACAGGGGTACCAGTACTGAGTAATGATAACATGGTTATATACAGGGGTACCAGTACTGAGTAATGATAACATGGTTATATACAGGGGTACCAATACTGAGTAATGATAACATGGTTATATACAGGCGTACTAGTACTGAGTAATGATAACATGGTTATATACAGGGGTACCAGTACTGAGTAATGATAACATGGTTATATACAGGGGTACCAGTACTGAGTAATGATAACATGGTTATATACAGGGGTACCAGTACTGAGTAATGATAACATGGTTATATACAGGGGTACCAGTACTGATATAATGATAACATGGTTATATACAGGGGTACCAGTACTGAGTAATGATAACATGGTTATATACAGGGGTACCAGTACTGAGTAATGATAACATGGTTATATACAGGGGTACCAGTACTGAGATAATGAGTAATGATAACTTGGTTTATAATGATAACATGGTTCACTCTTTCAGGCGACTCTACGTCATGAGGATGGTGATGATGACTCTCATCCTCCAACGGGGCTCTCTGGCCACAGGGACTGCCGCCGCGCCATTTTCGGGGACAAGAGGAGGAGCTTGGATAGGAGGCGGAGCCGCAGAGAATCCTTAGGACGGTCTGGGATCGCATCCCCCTGTAGCCCATCGCCTCAACGCTCTGGGTTCCAACCCTTCAAGGGAAGAGGAGGAGAGGACATGAGCAAGAGGTGAGAGAGAGAGAGGGGAAGATGATGGGATACTGGAGAGAAGGAGAGAGTGGAGAGAAGGGTATGTGAAGAGAGAGAGAAATAGAGTGGGGTGGAGGGCACAGGGGTGCAACCCTTCCATAGATGGAGGGCAGATGATATGAGAGAGTTGGAAGGAGTTGCTGTAATATTTAATAATTGAGCGGTATGTTTTGATACACATTAAGAATGCTGTATTAAACCTGTTGACTGCATCGGACCAATGGTGTTACTCCAGAGTAGAGGTGGGTCAAGTAATCGGACAAAGCCGTATCGTAAAACAGATATGGGACATTTTCCGGATACTATTATGATCCTTGAGTCAGTCACAGTTTCTAAACCATCCTGTACTGTCTTTAAGTGAGTCACAGATTCTAAACCATCCTGTACTGTCTTTGAGTCAGTCACAGATTCTAAACCATCCTGTACTGTCTTTGAGTCAGTCACAGTTTCTAAACCATCCTGTACTGTCTATGAGTCAGTCACAGATTCTAAACCATCCTGTACTGTCTATGAGTCAGTCACAGATTCTAAACCATCCTGTAGTGTCTTTAAGTCAGTCACAGTTTCTAAACCATCCTGTACTGTCTGAGTCAGTCACAGTTTCTAAACCATCCTGTACTGTCTTTGAGTCAGTCACAGTTTCTAAACCATCCTGTACTGTCTATGAGTCAGTCACAGTTTCTAAACCATCCTGTACTGTCTTTAAGTCAGTCACAGTTTCTAAACCATCCTGTACTGTCTTTGAGTCAGTCAGTCACAGTTTCTAAACCATCCTGTACTGTCTTTGAGTCAGTCACAGTTTCTAAACCATCCTGTACTGTCTATGAGTCAGTCACAGTTTCTAAACCATCCTGTACTGTCTGAGTCAGTCACAGTTTCTAAACCATCCTGTACTGTCTATGAGTCAGTCACAGTTTCTAAACCATCCTGTACTGTCTATGAGTCAGTCACAGTTTCTAAACCATCCTGTACTGTCTTTGAGTCAGTCACAGTTTTTAAACCATCCTGTACTGTCTATGAGTCAGTCACAGTTTCTAAACCATCCTGTACTGTCTATGAGTCAGTCACAGTTTCTAAACCATCCTGTACTGTCTTTAAGTCAGTCACAGTTTCTAAACCATCCTGTACTGTCTATGAGTCAGTCACAGTTTCTAAACCATCCTGTACTGTCTTTAGGTCAGTCACAGTTTCTAAACCATCCTGTATTGTCTTTGAGTCAGTCACAGTTTCTAAGCCATCCTGTACTGTCTTTCAGTAAGTCATGTGCAACGTTTTACACGGCCTAAATAACTCAACTGGCTAGCTCGGCCTGTCTGTAAAGAGACGGACGGGCAGTACGTTGATCCTGCTGCTCTGATTGGATAGAGTGAAGCTGTATGTTTCTGTCCACTCGCTTCAGAATTTCAACCGGTTTACTTTTCCTCGCATGTTTTCATTCTGATCAGATTGGGTGTTGGCCTGGTGGGTGCTGATCAGATTTAGATTGCTGCCTCTTGCTACTATGATAAATCACGTGGCAAGGACGTTTGTGCTATCAATGTGTGTAATATCTAACAAGTGGAGCACGGGTAGGGAACCAAGATAAAACGCTGATGCTCATTCTGACTGAGTGACAGAAAACTTGGCTGCTTGCTGCAAGTTCAGAGCACACAGACACACCACCGCGCACACAGACACACCACCGCGCACACAGACACACCACCGTGCACACAGACACACCACCGTGCACACAGACACACCACCGTGCACACAGACGCACCACCGCGCACACAGACACACCACCGTGCACACAGACACACCACCGTGCACACAGACACACCACCGTGCACACAGACACACCACCGTGCACACAGACACACCACCGTGCGTTGCTCCTAATCTGCAGGGTTTTTTTGTTGCAGTGAGAAAGTGCCGGAAGGTATTTTTCTAACATCTATGTAGGCATATCCGTTTCTTCATTCGATCCAACTATCAACTGTCAACACTCCCACCAGGCCAACACCCCCACCAGGCCAACACCCCCACCAGGCCAACACCCACCAGGCCAACACCCACCAGGCCAACACCCACCAGGCCAACACCCCCACCAGGCCAACACCCCCACCAGGCCAACACCCACCAGGCCAACACCCACCAGGCCAACACCCACCAGGCCAACACCCCCACCAGGCCAACACCCACCAGGCCAACACCCACCAGGCCAACACCCCCACCAGGCCAACACCCCCACCAGGCCAACACCCCCACCAGGCCAACACCCCCACCAGGCCAACACCCACCAGGCCAACACCCGCACCAGGCCAACACCCCCACCAGGCCAACACCCCCACCAGGCCAACACCCCCACCAGGCCAACACCCACACCAGGCCAACACCCCCACCAGGCCAACACCCCCACCAGGCCAACACCCCCACCAGGCCAACACCCCCACCAGGCCAACACCCCCACCAGGCCAAAACCCCCACCAGGCCAACACCCCCACCCCCACCAGGCCAACACCCCCACCAGGCCAACACCCCCACCAGGCCAACACCCCCACCAGGCCAACACCCACACCAGGCCAACACCCACCAGGCCAACACCCGCACCAGGACAACACCCGCACCAGGACAACACCCGCACCAGGCCAACACCCACCAGGCCAACACCCACCAGGCCAACATCCACCAGGCCAACAATCCCACCAGGCCAACACTCCCACCAGGCCAACACTCCCACCAGGCCAACACTCCCACCAGGCCAACACCCGCACCAGGCCAACACCCGCACCAGGCCAACACCCGCACCAGGCCAACACCCGCACCAGGCCAACACCCGCACCAGGCCAACACCCGCACCAGGCCAACACTCCCACCAGGCCAACACTCCCACCAGGCCAACACTCCCACCAGGCCAACACCCGCACCAGGCCAACACCCGCACCAGGCCAACACCCGCACCAGGCCAACACCCGCACCAGGCCAACACCCGCACCAGGCCAACACTCCCACCAGGCCAACACTCCCACCAGGCCAACACCCACCACCTTTCATACTCGGAGACGCTTTATGAATACAGCCCCCCCAGCCCCGCCAAGTGTTACAGATCTCTGATCAATGATGTCATAGATGGCGTAGTTTCTCTGTTGTCTATCTTGGTGTTTAATTATGTCTGTAATTGTGTTATTTCTCTTGGTGTAGTTTTGAGTCTTTTCTGTCCTCTCTTTTTCTCTTTCTTCACCCTTTGTTTCCCTATCTGTCCTGTCGGTCCTGTTGGTCCTGTCGGTCCTGTCGGTCCTGTCTGTTTTTCATCTTTGCATGATTGACATATCTCTTCATCCCTCCCTCCTCTCCCTCATTACATAAATCTCTCCATCCCTCCCTCCATCTTCGTTCCCTCGCCTCCACAGAGAGGAGAAGTATGAGGAAGAGGAGGAGGAGGAGGAGGAGGAACTTGAAGCTCCAATCACAGAGTCTGATTCTGATGGGATGGAGGGGCCTGAGAGAGGAACTATTAGTGAGGCAATACCCAGGTATAATAGGACTATCATCCGGTACTGTATATACACAGAACATTCTCCGGGTGTTACATTTAACACTGGTCCAGTGTCTATATGGGTCCACACTTTTCAGTGTTAAATTAACACACTGATTAGTGTAAAGCCTTATTTGCATATTTCCCAGAGTCCCTTGCCTTTCGAGTGAATTGTAGAGTTACCACCCGTGACTGTGTCTGTTAGGGACAGAGACATGGTTGTTACATTCATCCATTTCCAGTCCTGTGGCTTCACCAAGTGAGATCCTATGCAAATATGTTATAATTTAAAATAAAAAAATGTACCTCAACATGTATTTCATAAGGCCTTATTTTGAGGACCTTGCTTTACCCTTATACAGTGGCCTGAAACAAATGGTTTACAGGCCACATCAGGGCAGCAAGTCACTTTATACTGGCTTGCAAAGTGATGTGTAAATCCTATTGGAATCCAGCCAGAGTTGGAGATATCAAACATTTGGAATTTTTATTCACCTGCAACCTGCATTCAGAATGACTGCTAGGTTGGGAAGACTAAGATATGAGACTACCTTTAAACATCTAAACCGGGACACCCACTTCAGTAACGGGTTCAATAAAACCAAGAAACCGATTGGATTAGTTTAGAAAACAAATATATATATTTGAGTAGCAAAATATGAATTATTCAAGTAAAGTTATTCACACCCCTTCACTTTTTCCACATTTTGTTGTGTTACAGCCTGAAGTTAAAATGAATTACATTTAGATTGGTTATCACTGGCCTACACACAATAACCCTATAATGTCAAACTGGAATTATGCTTTTCAAAATGGTGTACAAATTAATAAAAAATGTAAAGCTGAAATGTCTTGAGTCAATAAGTATTCAAACCCTTTGTTATGTCAATCCTAAATAAGTTCAATAGTAAAATGTTGCTTAAACAAGTCACATAATAGGTTGCATGGACTGTGTTGAACATGATTTTTTAATAGCTACATTATCTGAGGATGGATCAACAACAATGTAGTTGCTCCATAATAATAACCAAAATTACAGTGAAAAGGAAGTCTGTACAGAATATAAATATTCCAAAACATGCATCCTGTTTGCAACAAGGCACTAAATTAAAACTGCAAAAAATGTGTCAAAGAAATTAACTTTATGTCCTGAATACAAAGAATTATGTTTGGGGCAAATTCAATACAACACATCACTGAGTACAAGCATGTTGGTGACTGCATCATGTTATGGGTATGCTTGTCATCGGCAAGGGAGATTTTTTAGGATACAAAAATCCAAGAGGAAAGCCTGGTTCAGTCTGCTTTCCAACAGAGACTGGGAGACAAATTCACCTTTCAGCAGGACATTTGTTTTTAAAAATGATAACCTTTAAACAAAAGGCCAAATATACACTGGAATTGTTTATTAAGACAACAATGAATGTTCCTGAGTGGCCGAGTTGCAGTTTTAATTTAAAGTGGCTTGAAAATCTATGGAAAGACTTGAAAATGGCTGTCTAGCAATGATGAACAAACGACTTGACAGAGATTTAATAATAGTTTTTAAAACAATAATGTGCACATATTGTACAATCCAGGTGTGCAAAGCTCTTAGAGACTCACAGCTGTAATCGCTGCCAAAGATGATTCTAACATGTATTGACTCATGGGGTGTGATTCTAACATGTATTGACTCAGGGGGTGTGATTCTAACATGTATTGACTCATGGGGTGTGATTCCAACATGTATTGACTCATGGGGTGTGATTCTAACATGTATTGACTCATGGGGTGTGATTCTAACATGTATTGACTCATGGGGGTGTGATTCTAACATGTATTGACTCATGGGGGTGTGATTCTAACATGTATTGACTCATGGGGTGTGATTCTAACATGTATTGACTCAGGGGGTGTGATTCTAACATGTATTGACTCAGGGGGTGTGATTCTAACATGTATTGACTCAGGGGGTGTGATTCTAACATGTATTGACTCAGGGGGTGTGATTCTAACATGTATTGACTCATGGGGTGTGATTCTAACATGTATTGACTCAGGGGTGTGATTCTAACATGTATTGACTCATGGGGGTGTCATTCTAACATGTATTGACTCATGGGGTGTGATTCTAACATGTATTGATTCAGGGGATGTGATTCTAACATGTATTGACTCATGGGGGTGTGATTCTAACATGTATTGACTCAGGGGGTGGGATTCTAACATGTATTGATTCAGGGGATGTGATTCTAACATGTATTGACTCCTGGGGGTGTGATTCTAACATGTATTGTCTCATGGGGTGTGAATACTTATATTCATTTTATATTTCTTTATTTCATTTTCAATAGTTTGGCAAAAAATGATAAAAAACATGTTTTTACTTTGTTATTACGGTGTATTGTGTGTAGATGGGCGACAACACAACAGTGTGGAATACGTCAAAGGGTATGAAAACTTTCTGAAGGTACTGTACATGGAAAAACATACAGTGCATTCGGAAAGTATTCAGACCCCTTGACTTTTTCCACATTTTGTTACGTTGCAGCTTTATTCTGAAATGTATGAAATAGTTTTTTCCCCTCATCAATCTACTCACAATACCCCTTAATGACGAAGCAAAAAAACGTTTTTTAGAAAATTTTGCAAATGTATTAAAAATAAAAAACTTAAGTATGACATTTATATAAGTATTCAGACCCTTTACTCAGTAGTTTGTTGAAACACCTTCGGCAGCGATTACAGCCTCTGGTTTTCTTGGGTATGACGCTACAAGCTTGGTACACCTGTATTTGGGGAGTTTCTTCCATTCTTCTCTGCAAATCCTCTCAAGCTCTGTCAGGTTGGATGGGGAGCGTCGCTGCACAGATATTTTCAGGTCTCTCCAGAAATGTTCGATTGGGTTCAAGTCCAGGCTCTGGCTGGGTCACTCAAGAACATTGAGAGACTTGTCACGAAGCCACTTCTGCGCTGTCTTGGCTGTGTGTTTAGGGTCATTGTTTTGTTGGAAGGTGAACCTTCCCCCCAGTCTGTGGTCCTGAGCACCCTGGATCAGGTTTTCATCAAGGATCTCTCTGTACTTTGCTCCGTTTATCTTTCCCTAGATCCTGACTAGTCTCCCAGTCCCTGCTGCTGAAAAACATCCCCACAGCATGATGCTGCCACCACCATGCTTCAATCTTGGATTCATCAGACCAGAGAATCTTGTTTCTCATGGTCTGAGAGTCTTTTAGGTGCTTTTTGGCAAACTCCAAGCGGGCTGTCATGTACCTTTTACTGTGGAGTGGCTTCCTTCTGGCCACTCTACCATAAAGGCCTGATTAGTGGAGTGCTGAAGAGATGGTTGTCCTTCTGGAAGGTTCTCCCATCTCCACAGAGGAACTCTGGAGCTCTGTCAGAATGACCATCAGGTTCTTGGTCACCTCCCTGACCAAGGCCCTTCTCCCCCGATTGCTCAGTGTGGACGGGCGGCCAGCTCTAGGAAGAGTTTTTGTGGTCCCAAACTTTTTTCATGTAAGAATGATGGAGGCCACTGTGTTTTTGGGGACTTTCAATGCTACAGACATTTTTTTGGTACCCTTCCCCAGATCTGTGCCTCGACACAATTCTGTTTCAGAGCTCTAAGGTTTTGCTCTGACATGCACTGTCATCTGTGGCACATTATATAGACAGGTGTGTGCCTTTCCAAATCATGTCCAATCAATTGAATTTACCACAGGTGGACTCCAATGAAGTTGTAGAAACATCTCAAGGATGATCAATGGAAACCAGATGCACCTTAACTAATTTTCAAGCCTCATTGCAAAGGGTCTGAATACTTATGTAAATAAGGTATTTTTGTTTTTTATTTGTCGTAAATGTGCCAAAATTTCTAAAAACCTGTTTTTGCTTTGTCATTATGGGGTATTGTGATGTCATTATGGGGAATTGTGATGTCATTATGGGGTATTGTGATGTCATTATGGGGTATTGTGATGTCATTATGGGGTATTGTGTGTAGATTGATGAGGATTTTTGTGTTATTTAATCCAGTTTAGAATAAGGCTGTAACGTAACAAAATGTGGAAAAAGTAAAGGGGTTCTAAATACTTTCGGGAAACACTGTAGATTTTGAAACAAATAATTCTAAAAAAATCGACCTGCAATAGAGCATGCTGGGAAATATGATAATGACGGGCGTGGTTTTGATTCAACACTGGTTATTAACACCACCACTGGGGTTCTTTTACACCACTGAGTGTTCATTTAACTCTTACAGAGTTCATTTCACACCTAAATCAACACTAGACATGTAACAATGAAAAATCAACTCTGGTCATTTTGCTATGTAGGACAATACCTCACGCCTTTCACAATACGCACGCCGGAGGTTGCCCTTATAACCACAGGAATAGGATGAAATGACCATAGCCCCTAATTCAAACCTTATCTATCAATGGTAAGAGGCAATATTTACCTGTTCTGCACACCTCCTTTAGAGTGATAGATATGGTCAGACAACATCCCTCCTAACCTTCCTGAGGTGATGGGGTCAATGGGACTCATGAACTCCTAGATTTCCCTAAATGTTTTCTAGAGTGTCCTACAACAATTATCAACCGAGTATCACACTTGCCTGGTCTGTGCGACTTAAGAATGTGTTGGCCCGCTGAGATAAAGCCAAGGCATTAGATTAGGGAGCTACTGTATCTCGTGTTCAGTTCCCTCCTCTAACACCAAGCCATTAAAAAAATCCTAACCCATATTGATCCCAAATTCTACCTCTCCTTCTAACCTAAAGATCATCATTGTGCTGTGATTAACGCATTTTACACATCCTCCCCTCTCCTCCACCCACTCCTCTCCATCCATCCATCCTCCCCTCTCCTCCATCCTCCCCTCTCCTTCACCCTCTCCTCCATCCATCCTCCCCTCTCCTCCATCCATCCTCCCCTCTCCTCATCCATCCATCCATCCTCTCCTCCATCCATCCTCTCCTCTCCTCTGTCCACCCCTCTCCTCTGTCCACCCCTCTCTTCCCAGAAGATCTACACAGAACCAGTCAACAGCCGGTGTTCACAGAACCAACTCCATCAATTCCTCCAACTGCATCACTTTGAGAAAAGAGAAAGAAAAAAGAGAGAGAGAGCAGGAGGGAGAGAAAAGCTGCCTAACTCCTCCTCCTCCTCCTCCTCCTCCTCCTCTGCTGTCCTCCCCCACCTCCCCTCTAGCTGCTCCTCCTCCTCCTCCTCCTACTCCTCCTCTGCTGTCCTCCCCCACCTCCCCTCTAGCTGCTGCTCCTCTTCCTCCTCCTCTGCTGTCCTCCCCCACCTCCCCTCTAGCTGCTCCTCCTCCTCCTCCTCCTCCTCCTCCTCTGCTGTCCTCCCCCACCTCCCCTCTAGCTGCTCCTCCTCCCCCTCCGATCTCCTCCCCCACCTCCCCCTTGGCCCAGCCCTCTCAGCTGGCATCCCTCCTCGCTAGGCGTAAGTCCTCTGTCACCGTCCCTGCTACCAATGAAATCATCACGCGGGGTACCGTCCACCCCTCCCCTGAGCGCATGCCCTACCTCCCCCACTCCCCCTTCCATCTCTTCTCTTACGACTTTGACGAGGAACCGATGCCGCAGGCTACCAAACAGGAAGTGGACTCCAAGGCTACTGCTGCTGCCAGGTAAGAAGGCCCAATTTCTCAGAGATTCTTCCTCACTGATTGCCAGCTGTTTGAACTCTGTTACTTCCTGTTTCTCTGCCACTTTATGGAGTCCGTCACTGCCTTCAGTCTTCCTTCTGTCACTGCGTTTAGAAGCCTGTCACTGCATTTAGAAGCCTGTTACTGCGTTTAGAAGCCTGTCACTGCATTTAGAAGCCTGTTACTGCGTTTAGAAGCCTGTTACTGCGTTTAGAAGCATCACTACCTTCAGTCTTCCTTCTGTCACTGCGTTTAGAAGCCTGTCACTGCATTTAGAAGCCTGTCACTGCATTTAGAAGCTTGTCTCTGTGATTAGAAGCGTTTAGAAGCCTGTCACTGCGATTAGAAGCCTGTCACTGCGATTAGAAGCCTGTCACTGCGGTTAGAAGCCTGTCACTGCGATTAGAAGCCTGTCACTGCGTTTAGAGGCCTGCCCCTGCGTTTAGAAGCCTGCCAGTGCATTTAGAAGCCTGCCACTACTTTTAGAAGCCTGCCACTGCAATTAGAAGACTGTCACTGCGTTTAGAAGCCTCACTACCAACAGGCTCTTTAATTTGGCCTTACTTATGACACTTGTTTCTTCTCTTTCTGCTTTGCTGGGGCTTGACCCACACCTGCTGCTGTTGAATAGCTGATTATGGTGTTTGGAAGCTACAAACTATGTCTGGGACTTTGTTGTCCCATTTTGGTGGTTCATTATTTATTTTAGCTAACAGATACCTGTTCTTTCAGTTGCTATTAGCCTTGTTTGCTTTTCATCTACATGTCTTTGTACTACGGTATACTGTAGTTTATAATGCTATTATATAGGGGTCATGCTCGGTTCCTCTCACCTACTGCCGTTAGCTAAGAAGTTTAGCTAAAAATGCTATCAGGGAGTAGGATAATGCTACTAAGTCAAAAGGAATTGTTCTAGCTTCTCAATTCAGCTACTGCTATTAGCCACAGTAGACAGGACTCTTGTTAGTTTCAAACACATAATGGTATCTATCATGCTATTACTGCTACCTAAAAGGCTATAAGCTAGCTGTGGGACAAGCACATGTCTCAACTAGTTGCTAACGTTTCTAATGATCACCTATTACTGCTACCTAACAGGCTATAAGCTAGTAGGGGCTCATGCTAGTTTTCTGATCCTCGTCTGAGACCTGACCCTGGACCTGAGACCTGACCCTGGACCTGAGACCTGAGACCTGACCCTGGACCTGACCCAGGAACCGATCGGGACCGGGTCTAAAATTCTAACTTTTCTCTCAGGTCCAGGTCGGTTCTTGTTTGATTGTCTACAGCTGATAGACCCGAGTGGACCTGAATGGACCTGAGCACGGCTCTGCATAGCCTATAGAATATTTATTTTACACTAATGAGATGAATTTGACTTTCACTTGTTTGCTGGTCCTTTGAACTCCAGTTCTGTGGAGAAAGAGTGAGTGATACTGAGGGAGAACCAAAAATAACACAATACCCGTGTTCCTTTATAGACGAGGATCAGAAAACTAGCATGAGCCCCTACTAGCTTATAGCCTGTTAGGTAGCAGTAATAGGTGATCATTAGAAACGTTAGCAACTAGTTGAGACATGTGCTTGTCCCACAGCTAGCTTATAGCCTTTTAGGTAGCAGTAATAGCATGATAGATACCATTATGTGTTTGAAACTAACAAGAGTCCTGTCTACTGTGGCTAATAGCAGTAGCTGAATTGAGAAGCTAGAACAATTCCTTTTGACTTAGTAGCATTATCCTACCCCCTGATAGCATTTTGACGCTAAACTTCTTAGCTAACGGCAGTAGGTGAGAGGAACCGAGCATGACCCCTATATAATAGCATTATAAACTACAGTATACCGTAGTACAAAGACATGTAGATGAAAAGCAAACAAGGCTAATAGCAACTGAAAGAACAGGTATCTGTCAGGTCCAGGGTCAGGTCTCAGGTCCAGGGTCAGGTCTCAGGTCCAGGGTCAGGTCTCAGGTCCAGGGTCAGGTCTCAGGTCCAGGGTCAGGTCTCAGGTCCAGGGTCAGGTCTCAGGTCCAGGGTCAGGTCTCAGGTCCTGGGTCAGGTCTCAGGTCTCAGGTCCAGGGTCAGGTCTCAGGTCCAGGGTCAGGTCTCAGGTCCAGGGTCAGGTCTCAGGTCCTGGGTCAGGTCTCAGGTCCTGGGTCAGGTCTCAGGTCCTGGGTCAGGTCTCAGATCCAGGGTCAGGTCTCAGGGTCAGGTCTCAGGTCCAGGGTCAGGTCTCAGGTCCAGGGTCAGGTCTCAGGTCCAGGGTCAGGTCTCAGGTCCTGGGTCAGGTCTCAGGTGCTGGGTCAGGTCTCAGGTCCAGGGTCAGGTCTCAGGTCTCAGGTCCAGGGTCAGGTCTCAGGTCCAGGGTCAGGTCTCAGGTCCAGGGTCAGGTCTCAGGTCCAGGGTCAGGTCTCAGGGTCAGGTCTCAGGTCCAGGGTCAGGTCTCAGGTCCTGGGTCAGGTCTCAGGTCCTGGGTCAGGTCTCAGGTCCAGGGTCAGGTCTCAGGTCCAGGGTCAGGTCTCAGGGTCAGGTCTCAGGTCCAGGGTCAGGTCTCAGGGTCAGGTCTCAGGTCCAGGGTCAGGTCTCAGGTCCAGGGTCAGGTCTCAGGTGCTGGGTCAGGTCTCAGGTCCAGGGTCAGGTCTCAGGTCCAGGGTCAGGTCTCAGGTCCAGGGTCAGGTCTCAGGTCCAGGGTCAGGTATTATGTTTGTGACTTTACCTGAACCCTATTAAAAACCTGGATCTTCCTCTCACTCTCTCTCTCTGTCCTTCTCTCCCCCCTCAGGTCTCCTCTGGGTGGTCTCCTCTCCTCCTCCTACAGACAGCATCAGGAGTCCCTGTCGGCCGAGAGAGAGAGACGACGTGCAGAGAGAGAGGAAAGACTGCAGAGGATAGAGAGAGAGGAGAGGAACAAACACAGTCGAGACTATGTGGACAAAATGGAAGAAGCCAGGATGGCACGGGATGAGAGGTGAGTTTAAAAGACATCAACACATCCAGAGAGAGAGAGAGAGAGAGAGAGAGGAGAGAGAGAGAGAGAGAGAGAGAGAGAGAGAGAGAGAGAGAGAGAGAGAGAGAGAGAGAGAGAGAGAGAGAGAGAGAGAGAGAGAGAGAGAGAGAGAGAGAGAGAGAGAGAGAGAGAGAACAGTGCATGGAGTTTGATTAACACACGTATTGACTTGAGGGAATATGTACAGTAGGACTCTCCAGTTTGGAAAGGGTTCCTGCTTTATAAATATGCCCTTTACTGATAAAGGCACATAGAATCAAACTATTTTCCTCGCTTTGTCTGTCCGCCCTGTCAGTCCGCTTCGTCATCCCGCTTTGTCTGTGTTAAGAAGCAGAATTGCTGCCTGTGGGTTGCCTGGGAACT
>NC_138304.1:104501097-104528597 GCF_965601325.2 Salmo salar
GCCCCTCCACGTCAATCAGAACCACCTCTGTTTCAGAAGAAGAAGACTGTCAGGTTGTTCTGGACTGAGGTGGGTGTTTCCAGTGGTGTAAAGTACTTAAGTAAAAATATTTTTTAAGTACTACTTAAGTAGTTTTTTGGGGGTATCTGTACTTTACTATTTATATTTTTTGACAACTTCTACTTCACTACATTCCTAAAGAAAATAATGTACTTTTTACTCCGTACATTTTCCCTGACACCCAAAAGTACTCGTTACTTTTTGAATGCTTAGCAGGACGGGAAAATTGTCCAATTCACACACTTCTCAAGAGAACATCCCTGGTCATCTCTACTCTCTACTACATCTCTGTTTGTTTGTAAATTATGTCAGATTGTTGGAGTGTGCCTCTGGCCGTGAATTAAAAAGATTTTCTTAATATAAGGAAATTGAAACAATTTTTACTTTTACTTTTAGTACTTAAGTATAGTTCAAACCGAATACTTTTACTCAAGTAGTATTTTTCTGAGTGACTCACTTTTACATGACTCATTTTCTATTAAGGTATCTTTACTTTTACTCAAGAATGACAACTGGGTACTTTTTCTACCACTGGGTGTTTCTAGACAACTCTAGTCTGCCACATAGACCTGTGTCTGGTTCTCTTAAGGGTTGAACTTGGAGCAGTATATATAGGGATCGTTTTATCAGAACAATCTCCTTTCAGTCCCCTTTTATTTGGCATTCAATCTAATATCAAACTGCTTTGCTGGTCATTACTCCTTTACTTTACAGTGTGCCTTGAGCAAGATAAATCACATTTACTGATTCCATCCATAAATGTATTGGTTGTGAGTTAATGCAGATCGTGTGGTTCTGTCTTTAAGGGGTTAAACGTTTACAGCGTTAAGGGATCGAATGGACACTCTCCCCTCTCTCTCTCCTCTCTCTCCATCCTCCCTCTCTCCCTCTCTCCTCTCTCTCTCCTTCCTCTCTCCACTCTCTCTCTCCCTCTGTCCTCTCTCTCCCTTCTAACCCCCCCTCTCCTCTCTCTCTCCCGCTCTCCTCTCTCTCTCCCTCCTCCCTCTCTCCCCTCTCTCTCCTCCGTCTCTCGTCTTTCTCCTCCGTCTCTCCTCTCTCTCCTCTCTCTCCTTCCTCTCTCCTCTCTCTCTCCCTCGCTCCTATCTCTCTCCCCTCTCTCTCCTCTCTCTGTCCTCTCTCTCTCCCTTCTCCCTCTCCTCTCTTTCTCCCTCTCTCTCTCTCTTCTCTCTCTCCCCTCTTTCTCTCTCCTCTCTCTCTCTCTCCCTCTCTCTACCCTCTCTCTCCCTCCTCCCTCTCCTCTCTCTCCCCCTCTCTCTCTCTCTCCTCGCTCTCTCCTCTCTCTCTCTCTCCCTCTCTCTACCCTCCTCTCTCTCCTCGCTCTCTCCTCTCTCTCTCTCTCTCTCTCCCTCTCTCCTCTCTCTCTCATTAATCTGTTGGTTGTGGTTGTGTTCCAGGTCATTCATCTGTTGGTTGTGGTTGTGTTCCAGGTCATTCATCTGTTGGTTGTGGTTGTGTTCCAGGTCATTAATCTATTGGTTGTTGTGTTCCAGGTGCTTCCGTCAGACTACCAGTACATTAGCAGCAGGAGCAGTGGAGACTCTCTGTGGTTCAAACTAGAGCCGGTCAAGATAGACACGTCCAAACTAGGACACCTCTTCCAGACCAAGTCCAAGGAGATGCCTGTCACCAAGGTAACCACACACAAACAAACACACACACCTTGTCTACTCAAAATACAACCTGAAATACAACCTAACAAGTATGTTAGATATCAAAACTTGTGGCCATGTTATAACTGTAGCCAGCCTGTTATAACTGTTGGTTGATGACCAGGCTGTTATAACTGTTGGTTGATGACCAGGCTGTTATAACTGTTGGTTGTGACCAGGCTGTTATAACCATTGGATGTGACCAGGCTGTTATAACTGTTGGATGTGACCAGGCTGTTATAACTGTTGGTTGTGACCAGGCTGTTATAACTGTTGTTTGATGACCAGCCTATTATAACTGTTGGATGTGACCAGGCTGTTATAACTGTTGGATGTGACCAGGCTGTTATAACTGTTGGATGTGACCAGGCTGTTATAACTGTTGGATGTGACCAGGCTGTTATAACTGTTGGATGTGACCAGGCTGTTATAACTGTTGGTTGATGACCAGGCTGTTATAACTGTTGGTTGTGACCAGGCTGTTATAACTGTTGGATGTGACCAGGCTGTTATAACTGTTGGATGTGACCAGGCTGTTATAACTGTTGGATGTGACCAGGCTGTTATAACTGTTGTTTGATGACCAGCCTGTTATAACTGTTGGTTGATGACCAGGCTGTTATAACTGTTGGTTGATGACCAGGCTGTTATAACTGTTGGTTGATGACCAGGCTGTTATAACTGTTGGTTGATGACCAGGCTGTTATAACTGTTGTTTGATGACCAGGCTGTTATAACTGTTGGTTGATGACCAGGCTGTTACTTGAGGTTTTGAGCCAGCATGTTAAAATGGGTTTTTCCCTCTTGTTATTTCTCTGTCAATACTCCACATTATGGAACAAAATTTGACACGTCAGTTGGGAACTCAATTCCCTAAATGGTCAGCAGTTGATCCGCTCACTAGTTTTCTTTCTGGAAAGACGTATAGATATGTAGCACTCTCCCGTAGGGATGCTCTAAGAGCACGTAGAAGAAATTCCACTAAGTTGTAAACAGTGACAGTCGAACGACCGAGGACGATTATCTACCAGAAGGATCCTCCATTTAAATATCAGTGAAAAGTGACGTTGATGTAATTTTTAAAAGAATCTTTTTTTCTCTGCTGTCTTTTACAGTAAATCATGAAAGAAAGCTAACTAATTACATGGAGGCTAATAGGCTAATATTTCATTTTTTTGTTGTTGAAGGAAATACAGAAAAAAAAATGGACAGAATTTGGATTACAGATCATATAGTCTAATTCAAAATGAGAAATGCAGTGAGACGTCATTGGAGATCTATCGGTTTTATGTACCAAGCTGTGATAGCTAGCTTGTAGGCTCCTGAGTTCACGTCTCGTCCGAGCATCCCCGGGGTGTCAACATACTTTTGGCTATGTAGTAAATCAGTGTATGCCTGTGATTCCTCTTGTGACCCACCTGCCCTCAACACTACTCATTCATGTCTCCTCTCTCTTAGACCATGGTATTGTACCCCTCAATACTACTCATTCATGTCTCCTCTCTGTCTTAGATCATGGTACTGTATTTGTACTCCTCAGTCTTGCCTTCATTGTTCTTCAGTGAGACGAGGTGGTGGTACTGCAGGGGTTGTCCTCTGTCTCATTCATCCGAGGCAGGCTTCTCCAGAGGAACACTGAGGGGGGGGGGGGGGGGGGGAGAATAGATGGGAAGGACAGAAAATTTACATGGTCTTATCAGTAAGTTTATACCAGTATAAATACACAGGGTTCTACGCTGACCCTTTTAAAACTTCTCTAAGGTAGGGGGCAGTATTTTGACGTCCGGATGAAAGGCGTGCCCAAATTAAACTGCCTGCTACTCAGGCTCAGAAGGTAGGATATGCATATTATTAGTAGATTTGGATAGAGAACACTCTGAAATTTCTAAAACTGTTTGAATGATGTCTGTGAGAAAAGCAGGCAAAACCCTGAGAAAAATCCAACAAGGAAGTAGAAAATCTGAGGCTTGTAGTTTTTTCAATTCAGTGTTTTCTATCCAAATCTACTAATAATATGCATATCCTACCTTCTGATTCTGAGTAGGACGCAGTTTAATTTGGGTACATTTTTCATCCGGCCGTGAAAATACTGCCCCCTATCCTTAACAGGTTATGCTTTCACCGTAAAGCCTTTTTGAAATTTGACAATGTGGTTGGATTAACGAGAATCTTATCTTTAAAATGGTGTATAATACCTGTATGTGTGAGAAATTTTAACTATGTGATTTTTGTTGTTTTGAATTTGGCGCTCTGCTATTTCACTGGCTGTTGAATAGTGTGTCCCGCAGGTGGAACGCTAGCGTCCCACTTACCCCAGAGAGGTTTTAACAAGGTGAAGAAACATAAAACTCACAGAAATACATTTTGGAGCACAATGATAACAGTATGTGGTAATAAAACTAGAATACTTTATTTTTCTAGGTGCACTGGTCCTCCTGTTATATACACTGGTGCTCCTATTATATACACTGGTGCTCCTATTATATACACTCGTGCTCCTATTATATACACTAGTGCTCCTATTATATACACTGGTCCTCCTGTTATATACACTGGTGCTCCTGTTATATACACTGGTGCTCCTATTATATACACTGGTGCTCCTGTTATATACACTGGTGCTCCTATTATATACACTGGTGCTCCTGTTATATACACTGGTGCTCCTGTTATATACACTGGTGCTCCTATTATATACACTGGTGCTCCTGTTATATACACTGGTGCTCCTATTATATACACTGGTGCTCCTGTTATATACACTGGTGCTCCTGTTATATACACTGGTGCTCCTGTTATATACACTGGTGCTCCTGTTATATACACTGGTGCTCCTATTATATACACTGGTGCTCCTGTTATATACACTGGTGCTCCTGTTATATACACTGGTGCTCCTGTTATATACACTGGTGCTCCTGTTATATACACTGGTGCTCCTGTTATATACACTGGTGCTCCTGTTATATACACTGGTGCTCCTGTTATATACACTGGTGCTCCTATTATATACACTGGTGCTCCTGTTATATACACTGGTGCTCCTGTTATATACACTGGTGCTCCTGGTATATACACTGGTGCTCCTGTTATATACACTGGTGCTCCTATTATATACACTGGTGCTCCTGTTATATACACTGGTGCTCCTGTTATATACACTGGTGCTCCTGTTATATACACTGGTGCTCCTGTTATATACACTGGTGCTCCTGTTATATACACTGGTGCTCCTATTATATACACTGGTGCTCCTGTTATATACACTGGTGCTCCTGTTATATACACTGGTGCTCCTGTTATATACACTGGTGCTCCTATTATATACACTGGTGCTCCTAAATAAAAAATTCCAGGCTGCACAGCAAAATATATAGCTGCATATGTGAGTAAAATGGATTGTACTGTAAAGCCTTGATACGGGTATTCTGGTTGGAAATGGGAAGGAGAGAAAATGGAAGGCATACCAGTATAAATACAGGTATTCTGGTTGGAAATGGGAAGGTGTAACGCGGGTCGTATAAAGGGGACCAAGGCGCGGCGTGTAGAGTGCTCATATTTACTTTTAATGAATATACTAGAACAAAACAACAAAACGACAGCAAACAGTTCTGTCAGGTGAACACACAAAACAGAAAACAACGACCCACAAAACCCCATAGACAAACCCCAACTTAAATATGATCTCCAATTAGAGGTAACGAGGACCAGCTGCCTCCAATTGGAGATCAACCCCAAACAACCCCAACATAGAAGTCGAAAAACCAGAACTAAACATAGAAATAGAAAACATAGAAAAACACAAAAAAAAACCTGTCACGGCCTGACCTACTCTACTATAGAAAATTACACATTACTAGGGTCAGGACGTGACAGTACCCCCCCCCCCCCCCGCAAAGGTGCAGACTCCGAATGCAACAAACCAACAAAAATTGTCTTTGGCGGCTCAAATGCAGTCCACATAACCTTAAACTCCAGCATAGGAGGCGGCTCCGGTTCTGGGCGTAGTCCCCGCTCCACCCGCTGATCCTTCTGCTTTATTACCACCTGACCGTGGATTGTCGTCGAAGGAACCGGACTGTAGATCATTGCTGGAGGTTCAAGGCTGCAGGCCGCGCTGGAGGTTCTGGCCTGCAGACCGCCTCTGAAGACTCCGGGCTGCGGACCGCCGCTGAAGACTCCGGGCTGCGGACCGCCGCTGAAGACTCCGGGCTGCGGACCGTCCTTGGAGGCTCCGTGCTGCGGAGCGTCGCTGGAGGCTCCGGACTGGGGAGCGTCGCTGGAGGCTCCGGACTGGGGAGCGTCGCTGGAGGCTCCGGACTGGGGAGCGTCGCTGGAGGCTCCGGACTGGGGAGCGTCGCTGGAGGCTCCGGACTGGGGAGCGTCACTGGATGCTCCGGACTGGGGAACTGGGGAGCGTCGCTGGATGCTCTGGACTGAAGAGCGTCGCTGGATGCTCTGGACTGAAGAGCGTCGCTGGAGGCTCCGGACTGTAGAGCGTCGCTGGAGGCTCCGGACTGAAGAGCGTCGCTGGAGGCTCCGGACTGAAGAGCTTCGCTGGAGGCTCCGGACTGAAGAGCGTCGCTGGAGGCTCCGGACTGAAGAGCGTCGCTGGAGGCTCCGGACTGGGGAGCGTCGCTGGAGGCTCCGGACTGGGGAGCGTCGCTGGAGGCTCCGGACTGGGGAGCGTCGCTGGAGGCTCCGGACTGGGGAGCGTCGCTGGAGGCTCCGGACTGGGGAGCGTCGCTGGAGGCTCCGGACTGAAGAGCGTCGCTGGAGGCTCCGGACTGAGGAGTGTCGCTGGAGGCTCCGGACTGGGAGGCGTCATAATAGGTTCCGGACTAGTGACCGTTGCTCCTGGCTCCATGCCATGGATCATCTCTACAGGTTCCGTGCCATGGATCATCACTGGGGGCTTCTTACCATGGATTATCTCTACAGGTGCCGGGCCATGGATTATTCCTACAGGCTTCGTGCCATGGAATATCCCTACAGGCTCCGGGCCATGGATCATCACTAGAGGCTTAGTGCCATGGATTATCTCTACAGGTGCCGGGCCATGGAATATCCCTACAGGCTCCGGGCCATGGATCATCTCTACAGGCGTCGGACCATCGATTATCACTGGAGGCTTTGTACGTGGAGCTGGAACAGGTCTCACCGGATTGGGGAGACGCACTGAGGACCGAGTGCTCAAAGCAGGCACCGGCCATACTGGGTTATGGATGCGCAATGGAGGGAGAGTGTGAAGAAAAGCACAGGACGTACTGTGCTATGGAGGCGCACTGGAGAGAGAGTGCGAAAGGCAGGCACATGCTCACCACAAAAAGCACGGGGAGTTGACTCAGGCCTCACCCCTGGCCCAGCCAAACTACCCGTGTGCCCCCAAAAATGTTTTGGGGTTGCCTCTCGTTCTTCCCAGGTAGGCTCCGGTATCTCTCGATTACCTGGCCCCAGGTCCAATTTCTCCTCTCCGTCCACTCACTATGTGACCAGGTGTCCATTTCAGCCCGGGCACGCTGCTTGATCCAATCATGGTGGGTAGTTCTGTAACGCGGGTCGTATAAAGGGGACCAAGGTGCGGCGTGTAGAGTGCTCATATTTACTTTTAATGAATACACTTAACCAAAACAACAAAACGACAGCAAACAGTTCCATCAGGTGAACACACAAAACGGAAAACAACGACCCACAAAACCCCATAGACAAACCCCAACTTAAATATGATCTCCAATTAGAGGTAACGAGGACCAGCTGCCTCCAATTGGAGATCAACCCCAAACAACCCCAACATAGAAGTCGAAAAACAGAACTAAACATAGAAATAGAAAACATAGAAAAACACAAAACACCCCTTGTCAGGCGCTGACCTACTCTACTATAGAAAATTACATCTTACTAGGGTCAGGACGTGACAGAAGGAGAGAAAATGGAAGGCATACCAGTATAAATACAGGTATTCTGGTTGGAAATGGGTTGCTTGTCGAGGGAAATAATACATTTCTCAGCCGTCTACAAAAGGCATCGAGGATCCATTTAGAGATTAAGGAGCTGAAGGGAGGATAGTCACGTGTACATGGAGAGGAAGTCAAAGGTGAAGTTGACTCTGTACGTCTCCTAGTTGAACATCTCACTGAAATCTCAGCCATTAGACTAACAGAGAGAAATACAAATCAAATCAAATGTTATTGGTCACATACAACTGGGTGTAGACTTTACAGTGAAATGCTCGTTCCCAAACAATGCAGTGTTAAAAAGAAAGAAAAATATTTGCTGCAGAGATTGTTGTCCTTCTGGAAGGTTCTCCAAGGTCATTCTGACAGGAGCTCTGTCAGAGTGACCATCGGGTTCTTGGTCACCTCCCTGACCAAGGCCCTTCTCACACGATTGCTCAGTTTGGCCAGGCGGCCAGCTCTGGGAAGAGTCTTGGTGGTTCCAAACCTCTTCCATTAAGAATGAGGGAGGCCAATGTGTTCTTGGGGACCTTCAATGCTGCAGAAATGTTTTGGTACCCCAGATTTGTGACTTGACACAATCCTGTCTCGGGGAGCTCTGCAGACAATTCCTTCAACCTCATGGCTTGGTTTTTGCTCTGACATGCACTGTCAACTGTGGGACCTTATATAGACATGTGTGTCACGCCCTGATCTGTTTCACCTGTCCTTGTGTTTGTCTCCACCCACCTCCTGGTGTCGCCCATCTTCCCAATTATCCCCTGTGTATTTATACCTGTGTTCTCTGTGTGCTTGTTGCCAGTTCATCTTGTTTGTTCAAGCTTACCAACGGTTTTTCTGTCAGCATCTATCTTTCCCAGCCTCTCTTTTCTCATCCTCCTGGTTTTTCACCTTTGCCTGTCCTGACCCTGTACCCGCCCGGGTACACATTTTCTCATAGTCTGAAAACAGCCTCTGAGACCTCTCAGTAACCTGTGTCTGTCTGTCCTATTGTTCCATCAGATAACAGCCTCTGAGGCTCACAGTGACCTGTGTCTGTCTGTCCTATTGTTCCATCAGATAACAGCCTCTGAGACCTCTCAGTGACCTGTGTCTGTCTGTCCTATTGTTCCATCAGATAACAGCCTCTGAGACCTCTCAGTGACCTGTGTCTGTCTGTCCTATTGTTCCATCAGATAACAGCCTCTGAGACCTCACAGTGACCTGTGTCTGTCTGTCCTATTGTTCCATCAGATAACAGCCTCTGAGACCTCACAGTGACCTGTGTCTGTCTGTCCTATTGTTCCATCAGATAACAGCCTCTGAGACCTCTCAGTGACCTGTGTCTGTCTGTCCTATTGTTCCATCAGATAACAGCCTCTGAGACCTCACAGTGACCTGTGTCTGTCTGTCCTATTGTTCCATCAGATAACAGCCTCTGAGACCTCTCAGTGACCTGTGTCTGTCTGTCCTATTGTTCCATCAGATAACAGCCTCTGAGACCTCTCAGTGACCTGTGTCTGTCTGTCCTATTGTTCCATCAGATAACAGCCTCTGAGACCTCTCAGTGACCTGTGTCTGTCTGTCCTATTGTTCCATCAGATAACAGCCTCTGAGACCTCTCAGTGACCTGTGTCTGTCTGTCCTATTGTTCCATCAGATAACAGCCTCTGAGACCTCTCAGTAACCTGTGTCTGTCTGTCCTATTGTTCCATCAGATAACAGCCTCTGAGACCTCTCAGTGACCTGTGTCTGTCTGTCCTATTGTTCCATCAGATAACAGCCTCTGAGACCTCTCAGTGACCTGTGTCTGTCCTATTGTTCCATCAGATAACAGCCTCTGAGACCTCTCAGTGACCTGTGTCTGTCTGTCCTATTGTTCCATCAGATAACAGCCTCTGAGACCTCTCAGTGACCTGTGTCTGTCTGTCCTATTGTTCCATCAGATAACAGCCTCTGAGACCTCTCAGTGACCTGTGTCTGTCTGTCCTATTGTTCCATCAGATAACAGCCTCTGAGACCTCACAGTGACCTGTGTCTGTCTGTCCTATTGTTCCATCAGATAACAGCCTCTGAGACCTCTCAGTGACCTGTGTCTGTCCTATTGTTCCATCAGATAACAGCCTCTGAGACCTCTCAGTGACCTGTGTCTGTCTGTCCTATTGTTCCATCAGATAACAGCCTCTGAGACCTCTCAGTGACCTGTGTCTGTCTGTCCTATTGTTCCATCAGATAACAGCCTCTGAGACCTCTCAGTGACCTGTGTCTGTCTGTCCTATTGTTCCATCAGATAACAGCCTCTGAGACCTCTCAGTGACCTGTGTCTGTCTGTCCTATTGTTCCATCAGATAACAGCCTCTGAGACCTCACAGTGACCTGTGTCTGTCTGTCCTATTGTTCCATCAGATAACAGCCTCTGAGACCTCTCAGTGACCTGTGTCTGTCTGTCCTATTGTTCCATCAGATAACAGCCTCTGAGACCTCTCAGTGACCTGTGTCTGTCTGTCCTATTGTTCCATCAGATAACAGCCTCTGAGACCTCTCAGTAACCTGTGTCTGTCTGTCCTATTGTTCCATCAGATAACAGCCTCTGAGACCTCACAGTGACCTGTGTCTGTCTGTCCTATTGTTCCATCAGATAACAGCCTCTGAGACCTCACAGTGACCTGTGTCTGTCTGTCCTATTGTTCCATCAGATAACAGCCTCTGAGACCTCTCAGTGACCTGTGTCTGTCTGTCCTATTGTTCCATCAGATAACAGCCTCTGAGACCTCTCAGTGACCTGTGTCTGTCTGTCCTATTGTTCCATCAGATAACAGCCTCTGAGACCTCTCAGTGACCTGTGTCTGTCTGTCCTATTGTTCCATCAGATAACAGCCTCTGAGACCTCTCAGTGACCTGTGTCTGTCTGTCCTATTGTTCCATCAGATAACAGCCTCTGAGACCTCTCAGTGACCTGTGTCTGTCTGTCCTATTGTTCCATCAGATAACAGCCTCTGAGACCTCTCAGTGACCTGTGTCTGTCTGTCCTATTGTTCCATCAGATAACAGCCTCTGAGACCTCTCAGTAACCTGTGTCTGTCTGTCCTATTGTTCCATCAGATAACAGCCTCTGAGACCTCTCAGTAACCTGTGTCTGTCTGTCTGTTTGTCTTTCTGTTGTTCCATCAGAAGACTGCGGCAGACGGTAAACGCCAAGAGGTCATCGTTCTGGACTCCAAGAGGAGTAACGCCATCAACATCGGACTGACCGTCCTGCCTCCTCCTCGCACCATCAAGACCGCCATCCTCAACTTTGATGAGTACGCACTCAACAAGGAGGGCATCGAGGTGAGAGATGAGGAGGATGATGAGGATGTTGATGGTGATGATGGTGATGATGATGATGGTGGTGAGGATGATGATGATGATGATGGTGTGAGGATGATGGTGGTGAGGATGATGGGGATGGTGATGGTGGTGGTGGTGGTGAGGAGGAGGATGGTGATGATGAGGATGATGGTGGTGGTGGTGGTGGTGGTGGTGAGGATGATGATGATGATGGTGGTGAGGATGAGGAGGATGATGGGGATGGTGATGGTGGTGGTGGTGGTGAGGATGAGGAGGATGATGGGGATGGTGGTGGTGGGTGAGGATGATGAGGATGATGGTGGTGGTGAGGATGATGATGGTGGAGGTGGTGGTGGTGAGGATGATGAGGATGATGGTGGTGGTGGTGGGGATGATGATGATGATGGTGGTGAGGATGAGGAGGATGATGGGGATGGTGATGGTGGTGGTGGTGGTGAGGATGAGGAGGATGATGGTGAGGATGAGGAGGATGATGGGGATGATGGGGATGGTGGTGGTGGTGAGGATGATGAGGATGATGGGGATGGTGATGGTGGTGGTGGTGGTGAGGATGAGGAGGATGATGGGGATGATGGGGATGGTGGTGGTGGTGAGGATGATGAGGATGATGGTGGTGGTGGTGGTGGTGGGGATGATGATGATGGTGGTGGTGGTGGTGGTGGTGGTGGGGATGATGATGGTGGTGGTGGTGATGGTGGTGGGGATGATGGTGGTGGTGGTGGGGATGATGATGGTGGTGGAGGTGGTGGTGGTGAGGATGATGAGGATAATGATGGTGGTGGTGGTGATGGTGAGGATGATGATGGTGGTGATGGTGGTGGTGGTGGTGGTGGTGGTGAGGATGATGAGGATGATGATGGTGGTGGTGGTGGGGATGATGAGGATGATGGTGGTGGGGATGATGATGGTGGTGGAGGTGGTGGTGGTGAGGATGATGAGGATGATGATGGTGGTGGTGGTGATGGTGATGAGGATGATGATGGTGGGGATGATGATGGTGGTGGAGGTGGTGGTGGTGGTGGTGGGGATGATGATGGTGGTGGTGGTGGTGGTGATGGTGATGAGGATGATGATGATGGTGGTGGTGGTGGTGATGGTGATGAGGCATCGAGGTATGACACAAATAAAAACAAAAAAAGTGTTTTAAGTAAGAATAAACATTGGTCTGAAGCCAAAAAAGCAAAGCATTGATCTACTACAGTAACTATGTTGGTTTTGTACTTCAGCCTATGTGTAGGCTGGTTACTTAGACCTAGACGTCAACAGTGAAGAGGCGACTCCGGGATGCTGGCCTTCCAGGCAGAGTTCCTCTGTCCAGTGTCTGTGTTCTTTTGCCCATCTTAATCTTTTATTTTTATTGGCCAGTCTGAGACATGGCTTTTTATTTGCAACTCTGCCTAGAAGGCCAGCATCCCGGAGTCGCCTCTTCACTGTTGATGTTGAGACTGGTGTTTTGCGGGTACTATTTAATGAAGCTGCCAGTTGAGGACTTGTGAGGCGTCTGTTTCTCAAACTAGACACTCTAATGCACTTGTCCTCTTGCTCAGTTGTGCATCGGGGCCTCCCACTCCTCTTTCTATTCTGGTTAGAGCCAGTTTGCGCTGTTCTGTGAAGGGAGTAGTACACAGCGTTGTACGAGATTTTCAGTTTGTTGGCAATTTCTCGCATGGAATAGGCTTCATTTCTCAAAACAAGAATAGACAGACGAGTTTCAGAAGAAAGTCTTGGTTTCTGGCCATTTTGAGCCTGTAATCGAACCCACAAATGCTGATGCTCCAGATACTCAACTAGTCTAAAGAAGGACAGTTTTATTGCTTCTTTAATCAGAACAACAGTTTTCAGCCGTGTTAACATAATTGCAAAAGGTTTTCTAATAATCAATTAGCCTTTTAAAATGATAAACTTAGATTATCTAAGACATTGTGCCATTGGAACACAGGAGTGATGGTTGCTGATAATGGGCCTCTGTATACCTACGTAGATATTCCATAAAAAATCTGTCCTTTCCAGCTACAATAGTCATTTACAACATTAACAATGTCTACACTGTATTTCTGATCAAATTGATGTTATTTTAATGGACAAAAAAAAAATTGCTTTTCTTTCAAACACAAGGACATTTCTGTGACCCCAATCTTTTGAACGGTAGTGTATACCGGTGTGTATATATATTTGTAAAGTCCATTATCACTCTGAAGAGTATGAATTAGGCTGTTTGAATCCTAAGCAACCTGTCTACACATAGTCTGAAGTACAATACCGACATAGCTACTAGATCAACGCTGTGTGCTGAAAAACCTTGGTAGAGCATGGGTGAAGTAGGCATTGTGGTGCTCATGTGAATATATGCGAGTAGATGGTGTTGCAGTACCCATGGTAGTCATTCCAACAGTAGATGGTGTTGCAGTATCCAGGATAGCCAGTCCAACAGTAGATGGTGTTGCAGTACCCAGGGTAGCCAGTCCAACAGTAGATGGTGTTGCAGTACCCAGGGTAGCCAGTCCAACAGTAGATGGTGTTGCAGTACCCATGGTAGTCATTCCAACAGTAGATGGTGTTGCAGTATCCAGGATAGCCAGTCCAACAGTAGATGGTGTTGCAGTACCCAGGGTAGCCAGTCCAACAGTAGATGGTGTTGCAGTACCCAGGGTAGTCAGTCTAACAGTAGATGGTGTTGCAGTACCCAGGGTAGCCAGTCCAACAGTAGATGGTGTTGCAGTCCCCAGGGTAGTCAGTCCAACAGTAGATGGTGTTGTAGTACCCAGGGTAGCCAGTCTAACAGTAGATGGTGTTGCAGTACCCAGGGTAGCCAGTCTAACAGTAGATGGTGTTGTAGTACCCAGGGTAGTCAGCTTAACAGTAGATGGTGCTACAGTACCCAGGGTAGCCAGTCCAACAGTAGATGGTGTTGCAGTACCCACGGTAGCCAGTCCAACAGTAGATGGTGTTGCAGTACCCAGGGTAGTCAGTCCAACAGTAGATGGTGTTGCAGTACCCAGGGTAGCCAGTCCAACAGTAGATTTTGTTTACAGTACCCCAGGGTAGTCAGTCCAACAGTAGATGATGTTGCAGTACCCAGGGTAGTCATTCCAACAGTAGATGATGTTGCAGTACCCAGGGTAGTCAGTCCAAAGCTACTCCATGTTGTTAAGAATTCAAGCCAATCAAAGCGTAGCATTATTTACAGCTTTAAACCAATCAGAGGACATCATTTTTTCAATTTGCCAGGAAATCACAGGGTCTGTTGTGACTTGGTTGATGAATGTAACCGCTCAATCCAACTGAACTTAAGCAGAATCTTCAGGACACTCTTTCCATCTCCTCTGCGTACTCTTTAATCCTGTAGAAAATCCTGACGATGATCCCTTCGGAGGAGGAGAAGCAGAAGATTCAGGATGCTCAGCTGGCCAACCCTGACGTCCCCCTGGGCTCAGCAGAACAGTTTCTCCTCACCCTGTCCTCCATCAGCGAACTGTCAGCCAGACTACAGCTCTGGGCCTTCAAGATGGACTACGAGGCTACGGAAATGGTATGTGTGTGTGTGGGGGGGGGGGGAGGAAGTACACTGAACAAAAATATAAATCACAACAACTAAAGTTTTGGTCCCGTGTTTCATGAGCTGAAATAAAAGATCCCAGAAATGTTCTATTCTCACATTAAGCTTTTCTCTAAAATGTTGTGCACAAATTTGTTTACATGCCTGTTAGTGAACATTTTTCCTTTGCCAAGATAATCCATCCACCTGACAGGTGTGGCATATCAAGAAGCTCATTAAACACCATGATCATTACACAGGTGCACCTTGCGCTGGGGACAATAAAAGGTCGGATGTCTCAAGTTTTAAGGGAAGGTACAATTGGCATGCTGACTGCAGGAATGTCCACCAGAGATGTTGCCAGAGAAATGGATGTTCATTTCTCTGCCATAAGCCGCCTCCAATGTCGTTTTAGAGAATTTGTCTGCAGACCACGTGTAACCACACCAGCCCAGGACCTCCACATCCGTGTTCTTCACCTGCGGGATCATCTCAGACCAGCCACCTGGACAGCTGATGAAACTGTGGGTTTGCACAACTTACGAATTTCTGCACAAACTGTCAGAAACCGTCTCAGGGAAACTCAACGGCGTGCTTGTCATCCTCACCAGTCTTGACTTCAGTGAGCAAATGCTCACCTTCGGTGGTCACTGGTACGCTGAAGAAGTGTGCTCTTCACGGATGAATCCCGGTTTCAACTGTACCAGGCAGATGAAAGACAGCGTGTAGGGCGTTGTGTGGGCGAGCGGTTTGCTGATGTCAACGTTGTGAACAGAGTGCCCCATGGTGGCGGTGGGGTTATGGTATGGGCCCCATGGTGGAGGTGGGGTTATGGTATGGGCCCCATGGTGGAGGTGGGGTTATGGTATGGGCCCCATGGTGGAGGTGGGGTTATGGTATGGACCCCATGGTGGAGGTGGGGTTATGGTATGGGCCCCATGGTTGTGGTGGGGTTATGGTATGGGCCCCATGGTGGAGGTGGGGTTATGGTATGGGCCCCATGGTGGAGGTGGAGTTATGGTATGGGCCCCATGGTGGAGGTGGGGTTATGGTATGGGCCCCATGGTGGAGGTGGGGTTATGGTATGGGCCCCATGGTGGAGGTGGGGTTATGGTATGGGCCCCATGGTGGAGGTGGGGTTATGGTATGGGCCCCATGGTGGAGGTGGGGTTATGGTATGGGTCCCATGGTGGAGGTGGGGTTATGGTGTGGTCAGGAATAAGCTACGGATAACGAACACAATTGAATTTTATCAATGGCAATTTGAATGCACAGAGATTCAGTGATGAGATCCTGAGGACCATTGTCGTGCCATTCATCCGCCGCCATCACCTCATGTTTCAGCATGATATCGCACAGCCCCATGTTGCAAGGATCTGTACACAATTCCTGGAAGCATAAAAATGTCCCAGTTCTTCCATGGCTTGCATACTCACCAGACATGTCACTCATTGAGCATGTTTGGGATGCTCTGGATCGACGTGTACGACAGCGTGTTCCAGTTCCTGCCAATATCCAGAAACTTCACACAGCCATTGGAGAGGAGTGGGAGAACATTCCACAGGCCACAATCAACAGCCTGATCAACTCTATGTGAAGGAGAAGTGTCGCGTTGCATGAGGTAAATAGTGGTCACACCAGATACTGACTGGTTTTCTGATCCGCGCCCCTACCTTATTTTCTTAAGGTATCTGTGACCAACAGATGCATATCTGAATTCCCAGTCAAGTGAAATCCATAATTAGGGACTAATGAATTTATTTCAATTGACTTATTTCCTCATATGAAGTGTAACTCAGTTACATCGTTGACGTTGTTCTTGCGTGTTGCAGATGATGGGGACAGTGTATCAAACCTTGGTCAAAGTATTTGAGGTGTGCTTTGTTTAGCTTGGTGTTGCCACGTTTTTGGACTATTCTATTGGTTCTATTGTACCGGTTGATTCTTTAGAGCGTATTTGACACATACTGTCCTCAGAGAGACAGAGACCACGATGAGACAAGGTCCTCAGAGAGACAGAGACCACGATGAGACAAGGTCCTTAGAGAGACAGAGACCACGATGAGACAAGGTCCTCAGAGAGACAGAGACCACGATGAGACAAGGTCCTCAGAGAGACAGAGACCACGATGAGACAAGGTCCTCAGAGAGACAGAGACCATGATGAGACAAGGTCCTCAGAGAGACAGAGACCACGATGAGACAAGGTCCTCAGAGAGACAGAGACCACGATGAGACAAGGTCCTCAGAGAGACAGAGACCACGATTAGACAAGGTCCTCAGAGAGACAGAGACCACGATGAGACAAGGTCCTATCTGGCAGAGAGACAAAGATCATTTTTCAGTTAAACAAGGAATGCATCTGACTGTGAGGTGAAGTTCAAAGCAAAAAAAGTTGCAGCCGAAATGGCACCCTATTCCCTATATAGTGCAGTACTTTTGACTAGGGCCCATAGCGCTCTATATAAGGGATAGGGTGCTATTTGGGACACACAGAAACAGGGAATGTAAAACATGCCGTTACTCTGCTCCTGTAGCTGTGCTGTAAAGTCTACAGCCTTCCACAGGACGCTGTGTCTTTCATGTTGTTCTGTAGAGTTTACAGCCTTCCACAAGGCGCTGTGTCTTTCATGTTGTTCTGTAAAGTTTACATCCTTCCACAGGACGCTGTGTCTTTCATGTTGTTCTGTAAAGTTTACAGCCTTCCACAAGGCGCTGTGTCTTTCATGTTGTTCTGTAAAGTTTACATCCTTCCACAGGACGCTGTGTCTTTCATGTTGTTCTGTAAAGTTTACAGCCTTCCACAGGATGGTGTCTTTCATGTTGTTCTGTAAAGTTTACAGCCTTCCACAGGATGGTGTCTTTCATGTTGTTCAGAGAGGCAGAATTCCCGACCGCAGGTTTCGGCATGGCAACGTTCCCATAGCGGAGAGTCAGTCAGAGTGGGATGTTTTGTTAGCAGGAGTTTTAATGGAGGACACACACACACACACACACACCGTGCAGAGATACACACACACAATACACACACACACACCGTGCAGAGATACACACACACAATACACACACACACACACCGTGCAGAGATACACACACACACACACACACACACACACACACACACACACACACACACACACACACACACACACACACACATATACACACACACACACACACACACACACACACACACACGGACATAACATACCGTGTAGAAACAAAGGACCAGAACAGTGTTTGGTGTACCAAAGCAGCCTGACCGGACCAGGACAAAAACCTTTAAACACCTTTATGTGACAACCACAGGTGTGGCAACCACAGGTGTGACAACCACAGGTGGGCCACAGTCGGCCAGTGCACCTGTTCCTGACAGGTTGACTAACAGGCTGCAGTCTCTAAATAACTCTGGCATCCTGAAATGCCTTCATTTAGTTGTTTTGTGTGCCCGTGTGTGTGTGTGACACCCATGTGTGTGCCTGTGTGTGAGCCTGTGTGTGTGCCTGTGTGCGTGTGTGTGTGTGCCTGTGTGTGTGACCTGTGTGTGTGACCTGTGTGTGCGTGTGACCTGTGTGTGCGTGTGACCTGTGTGTGTGTGACCTGTGTGTGTGTGTGACCGTGTGTGTGTGTGTGTGTGTGTGTGTGTGTGTGTGTGTGTGTGTGTGTGTGTGTGTGTGTGTGTGTGTGTGTGTGTGTGTGTGTGTGTGTGTGTAGGAAGTGGCAGAGCCGCTGCAGGATGTGAAGGAGGGGATGGAGCAGCTGGAGAAGAACATGACGCTACGCTACATCCTGTCTACGCTGCTTGCTATAGGAAACTTCCTCAACGGCACCAATGTGAGTCTCTCTGACACACACACACACACACACACACACACACACACACACACACACACACACACAACACACACACACACACACACACATACACACACACACTGTAACGATTGTCTAAAGGAGTAGACCAAGGTGCAGCGTGGTACGTGTTCATCTTGAATTTATTTTAAAATCAGAACACTTAAACAAAATACTAACCAATGGACCACGACCGTCACGTCTTGCAGGATTTACACAGCAGTACAACAAATAACATCCCACAACTCAAGGAGGGAAAAAGGGCTGCCTAAGTATGGTTCCCAATCAGAGACAATGATAGGCAGCAGCTGCCTCTGATTGGAAACCATACCTGGCCAAAACATAGAAATATAAATACATAGAATGCCCACCCCACACCCTGATCTAACCAAATAGAGAAATAAACCGTCTCTCTCAGGTCAGGGCGTGCACACACACACACACACACACACACACACACACACACACACACACACACACACACACACACACACACACACACACACACACACACACACACACATACACACACACACACACAGTTTTGTATTGCTATTCTTGTGTGGACCAAATCATTTATCCCCATCCAAAATCCTATTTCATTAACCCCTAACCTTAACCTAATCTTAACCCTAAATCTAATTTAACCCTAATGTTAACCCTAATCCTAATTTAACCCCTAACCCTAACCCTGAAGCTAACCATAACCCCTAACCTTAATTCTAACCCTAAACCTAATTTAACCCTAAACCTAATTTAACCCCAAACCCTGAAGCTAACCATAACCCCAAACCTAAATTCTAACCTTAATTCTAACCCTAAACCTAACTTAACCCCAAACCCCTAACCCTAACCCTAAAGCTAACCATAACCCCTAACCTTAATTCTAACCCTAAACCTAACTTAACCCCAAACCCCTAACCCTAACCCTAAAGCTAACCATAACCCCTAACCTTAATTCTAACCTTAATTCTAACCCTAAACCTAACTTAACCCCTAACCCTAAAGCTAACCATAACCCCTAACCTTAATTCTAACCTTAATTCTAACCCTAAACCTAACTTAACCCCTAACCCTAACCCTAAAGCTAACCATAACCCCTAACCTTAATTCTAACCCTAAACCTAACTTAACCCCAAACCCCTAACCCCAAACCCCTAACCCTAACCCTAACCCCTAACCTTAATTCTAACCCTAACCCTAAACACAACCCCTAATGTTAATTCTAATCCTAACCCCTAAACCTAAAGCTAACCATAACCCCTAACCTTAATTCTAACCTTAATTCTAAACCTAACTTAACCCCTAACCCTAACCCTAAAGCTAACCCTAACCCTAAACACAACCCCTAATGTTAATTCTAATCCTAACCCCTAAACCTAAAATATATAATTTTTCTTGAGCAACATTTCCCCTCTTTTTCCTTATTTTACTATCCTTGTGAGGACTTCTGGTACCCACAATGATAGTTAAACAAACACAGACACACACACACACAAAGACATCCTCACTGTAGGCACATCCTGAAAAGGCGTCACAACATCACACACACACACACACACACACACACACACACACACACACACACACACACACACACACACAGACATCGTCACAGTCTGGTTAGCCATTTGATTAGCTGTTCAGGAGTCTTATGGCTTGGGGGTAGAAGCTGTTTAGGAGCCTCTTGGACCTGGACTTGGCTCTCCGGTACCGCTTCACATGCGGTAGTAGAGAGAACAGTCTATGACTAGGGTGGCTGGAGTCTTTGACAATTTTTAGGGCCTTCCTCTGACACCACCTTGTGTAGAGGTCCTGGATGGCAGGAAGCTTGGGCAGTTGCCATACCAGGCAGTGATGCAACCTGTCAGGATGCTCTCGATGGTGCAGCTGTAAAACCTTTTGAGGATCTGAGGCCCCATGCCAAATCTTTTCAGTCTCCTGAGGGGGAATATGTTTTGTCGTGCCCTCTTCATGACTGTCTTGGTGTGTTTGGACCATTCTAGTTTGTTGTTGATGTGGACACCAAGGAACTTGAAGCTCTCAACCTGCTCCACTACAGCCCCGTCGATGAGAATGGGTCCGTGCTCGGTCCTCCTTTTCCTGTAGTCCACAATCATTTCCTTTGTCTTGATCACGTTGAGGAAGAGACCACACGGCCAGGTCTCTGACCTCCTCCCTATAGGCTGTCTCATTGTTGTCGGTGATCAGGCCTACCACTGTTGTGTCGTCTGCAAACTTAATGATGGTGTTGGAGGCGTGCCTGGCCATGCAGTCATGAGTGAACAGGGAGTACAGGAGGGGACTGAGCACGCACCCCTGAGGGGCCCCCATGTTGAGGATCATGTGTTGTTACCTACCCTCACCACCTGGGGGCGGCCTGTCAGGAAGTCCAGGATCCAGTTGCAGAGGGATGTGTTTAGTCCCAAGGTCCTTAGCTTAGTGATGAGCTTTGAGGGCACTATGGTGTTGAATGCTGAGCTGTAGTCAATGAATATCATTCTCACATTGGTGTTCCTTTTGTCCAGGTGTGAAAGGGCAGTGTGGAGTGCAATAGAGATTGCATCATCTGTGGATCTGTTTGGGCGGTATGCAAATTGGAGTGGGTCTGGGGTTTCTGGGATAATGGTGTTGATGTGAGCCATTACCAGCCTTTCAAAGCACTTCATGGTTACGGACGTGAGTGCTACGGTTCGATAGTCATTTAGGCGGGTTGCCTTTGTGTTCTTGGGCACAGGGACTATGGTGGTCTGCTTGAAACATGTTGGTATTACAGACTCAGTCAGAGAGAGGTTTAAAATGTCAGTGAAGACACTTGTCAGTTGGTTAGAACATGCTCAGAGTACACGTCCTGGTAATCCATCTGGCCCTGCAGCCTTGTGAATGTTGACCTGTTTAAAGGTCTTACTCACATCGGCTTTGGAAAGCTTGATCACATGGTCGCCCGAAACAGCTGATGCTCTCATGCATGTTTCAGTGTTATTTACCTCGAAGCGAGCATAGAAGTTATTTAGCTCGTCTGGTAGGCTCGTGTCACTGGGCAGCTCTCGGTTGTGCATCCCTTTGTAGTCTAATAGTTTTCAAGCCCTGCCACATCCGACGAGCGTCGGAGCCGGTGTAGAAGATTTGATCTTAGTGCTGCATTGGCGCTTTGCCTGTTTGATGGTTCGTCGGAGGGAAGAGCGGGATTTCTTATAAGCTTCCGGGTTTTAGTTACAATGACAGTGTTTACCAACATCAAAAAAAGTCATTTAGAGCAGTATTTCCTGAAGGTCACAGCTAGGTCAACCTGGTCTCTTCATTGGTTTTACTTCATAACACAGTTATTATATTCTATCCCATTTTATTCTATCCTCTATTATATTCTACTCTAGTCTATTCTATATCCTATAATACGCCATTCTACTCTAGTCTATTGAACTCTACTCTAGTCTATTCTACTCTATTCTATATCCTAAAATACGCCATTCTACTCTATTCTATTATATTCTACTGTAGTCTATTCTACTCTAGTCTATTGTACTCTATTCTATATCCTATAATACGGCATTCTATTATATTCTACTCTAGTCTATTCTACTCTACTCTGTTCTATATCCTATAATACGCCATTCTACTCTATTGTATTATATTCTACTCTAGTCTATTGTACTCTACTCTATTCTACATCCTATTATACACCATTCTACTCTATATGATTCTACTCTAGTCTATTGTACTCTACTCTATTATATCCTCTTCTATCTTATTCTACTCCAGTCTATTTACTCTATTCTAGTCTAGTCTACTCTATTCTATATCCTATAATACGCCATTCTACTCTAGTCTACTCTATTCTATTTTATTCTATTCTACTCTATCCTATGTTACTATATTTTACTCTGTCCTACTCTAGTCTACTCTATTCTGTCCTATTTTACTCTACTCTATTCTTCTCTACTCTGTTATATTCTACTCTATTATATGATATTCTACTCTAGTCTACTCTTATTGTCCAATCTACTCTATTATATTCTATTCTACTCTAGTCTAATTTATTCTGTCTTGTTCTACTCTAGGCTATTATATTCTACTCTAAACAACTCTATTATAATCTACTTGAGTCTATTATATTCTGTTCTACTCTAGTCTACTCTATTCTGTTCTATTATAGTCTACTTTAGTCTATACTATTATATTATATTCCTCTCTATTATATTCTACTCTACTCTATTATAGTCTATTCTACTCTTGTCTGCTCTAGTCTAGTCTACTATATTATATTCTACTCTACTCTATTATAGTCGACTCTCTTATACTCTACTCTATTCTACTCTATTATATTCTACTCTACTCTATTATAGTCTACTCTACTCTATTATATTCTACTCTACCCTATTATAGTCTATTCTACTCTAGTATAGTCTAGTCTACTTTATTATATTCTACTCTATTATAGTCGACTCTCTTATACTCTACTCTATTCTACTCTATTATATTCTACTCTACTCTATTATAGTCTACTCTACTCTATTATATTCTACTCTACCCTATTATAGTCTATTCTACTCTAGTATAGTCTAGTCTACTTTATTATATTCTACTCTATTACAGTCTATCCTACTCTAGTCTACTCTACTCTAGTCTACTCTATTATAGTCTAGTCTACTCTATTATAGTCTAGTCTACTCTATTATAGTCTAGTCTACTCTATTATAGTCTAGCCTATTATATTCTACTCTACTCTACTACTCTACACTACTCTACTCTAGTCTACTCTATTCTACTCTACTCTACTATTATATTCTACTCTACTCTAGTCTACTATATTATAGTCTATTGTACTCTACTCTACTCTTATATTCTACTCTACTCTAGTCTACTGCACTCTACTCTACTCTAGTTTATTCTATTATAGTCTATTCTACTCTTGTCTTCTCTAATCTATTCTACTCTTGTCTACTCTAGTCTACTCTATTATAGTATATTCTACTCTAGTCTATTATATTCTGTTCTACTCTGTTATATTCTACTCTATTCTACTCTAGTCTACTCTATTATAGTATATTCTACTCTAGTCTATTATATTCTGTTCTACTCTGTTATATTCTACTCTATTCTACTCTAGTCTACTCTATTATAGTCTAGTCTACTCTATTATAGTATATTCTACTCTAGTCTACTCTATTATACTCTACTCTAGTCTACTCTACTCTATTATATTATATTCTACTCTATAGTCTATTCTACTCTTATTGTCTACTCTACTCGAGTGTTTTCTATTATAGTCTTCTCTACTCTATTCTACTCTATTATATTCTACTCTACTCTATTCTACTATATTATATTCTATTCTACTCTATAGTCTATTCTACTCTTATTGTCTACTCTACTATAGTCTACTCTATTATTGTCTACTCTACTCGAGTCTATTCTATTATAGTCTATTCTAATCTACTCTATTAGAGTCTATTCCACTCTACTCTAGTCTACTCTACTCTAATCTACTCTATTATAATTCTATTCTACTCTAGTCTACTCTACTCTAATCTACTCTATTATAGTCTATTCTACTCTAATCTACTCTATTATAGTCTATTCTACTCTAATCTACTCTATTATAGTCTATTCTACTCTACTCTATTATAGTCTATTCTACTCTAATCTACTCTATTATAGTCTATTCTACTCTAATCTACTCTATTGTAGTCTATTATACTCTAATCTACTCTATTATAGTCTATTCTACTCTAGTCTACTCTACTCTATTATAGTCTATTCTACTCTAATCTACTCTATTATAGTCTATTCTACTCTAATCTACTCTATTGTAGTCTATTATACTCTAATCTACTCTATTATACTCTATTCTACTCTAGTCTACTCTATTATAGTGTACTCTATTCTGTTCTGTTCTATTGTACTCTAACTATTTTACAGGTCCACTGTAATAAACTTGTTTGTACATTATAGTAGCCTAATAATGACCTCTGTCCGTGTGTGTCTCCTCCAGTTACTACAGCTATAGCTGACTAGTCTAGCTACTAGATGTACCACTAACTAGTCTATTACTAACTACCATTATCCCCCCCCCCCCCAGGCCAAAGGCTTTGAGTTGAGTTACCTGGAGAAGGTTCCTGAGGTGAAGGACACGGTTCATAAACAGTCTCTGCTGCACCATGCCTGTTCCATAGTGGTAGACAACTACCCTCAGAGTACTGACCTTTACTCTGAGATAGGAGCTATCACACGCTCTGCCAAGGTATGGGACACGGACACACACACACACACACACACACACACACACCAACTACCCTCAGAGTACTGACCTTTACTCTGAGATAGGAGCGATCACGCGCTCTGCCAAGGTATGGGACACGGACACACACACACACACACACACACACACACACACACACACACACACACACACACCAACTACCCTCAGAGTACTGACCTTTACTCTGAGATAGGAGCTATCACACGCTCTGCCAAGGTATGGGACACGGACACACACACACACACACACACACACACACACCAACTACCCTCAGAGTACTGACCTTTACTCTGAGATAGGAGCTATCACACGCTCTGCCAAGGTATGGGACACGGACACACACACACACACACACACACACACACACACACACACACACACACACACACACCAACTACCCTCAGAGTACTGACCTTTACTCTGAGATAGGAGCTATCACACGCTCTGCCAAGGTATGGGACACGGCACACACACACACACACACACACACACACACACACACACACACACACACACACCAACTACCCTCAGAGTACTGACCTTTACTCTGAGATAGGAGCTATCACACGCTCTGCCAAGGTATGGGACACGGACACACACACACACACACACACCACACACACACACACACACACACACCAACTACCCTCAGAGTACTGACCTTTACTCTGAGATAGGAGCGATCACGCGCTCTGCCAAGGTATGGGACACGGACACACACACACACACACACACACACACACACACACACACACACACACACACACACACACACACACCAACTACCCTCAGAGTACTGACCTTTACTCTGAGATAGGAGCTATCACACGCTCTGCCAAGGTATGGGACACGGACACACACACCACACACACACACACACACACACACACACACACACACACCAACTACCCTCAGAGTACTGACCTTTACTCTGAGATAGGAGCTATCACACGCTCTGCCAAGGTATGGGACACGGACACACACACACACACACACACACACACACACCAACTACCCTCAGAGTACTGACCTTTACTCTGAGATAGGAGCGATCACGCGCTCTGCCAAGGTATGGGACACAGCACACACACACACACACACACACACACACACACACACACACACACACACACACACACACCAACTACCCTCAGAGTACTGACCTTTACTCTGAGATAGGAGCTATCACACGCTCTGCCAAGGTATGGGACACGGCACACACACACACACACACACACACACACACACACACACACACACACACCAACTACCCTCAGAGTACTGACCTTTACTCTGAGATAGGAGCTATCACACGCTCTGCCAAGGTATGGGACACGGACACACACACACACACACACACACACACACACACACACACACACACACACACACACACCAACTACTCTCAGAGTACTGACCTTTACTCTGAGATAGGAGCTATCACACGCTCTGCCAAGGTATGGGACACGGACCCACACACACACACACACACACACACACACACACACACCAACTACTCTCAGAGTACTGACCTTTACTCTGAGATAGGAGCTATTACACGCTCTGCCAAGGTATGGAATGCACACACTGATTAATTTGTTTATTCATTGGTTTATTCATTGATTTAAGTGATTTGTTTGGTTGATTGATTAATTGCCTGCCTGATTGATCCATTAATTAGTTCATGGGTTAATTAGGTAGTTGATTCATTGATTGATTAATGAATTGATTGGTTGACCGACCGACCACCCAACCGACCGGTTGGCTGACTGATCGAATGTTTTATTGATTGATTGGTTGATGGATCATTTTAATTAACCCTGTGTTTATCAGGTGGACTTTGACCAGCTGCAGGAAAACCTGACAATGATGGAGCGCCGTTGGAAAGCATCATGGGACCATCTGAAGGTGATCGCCAAGCATGAGATGAAGCCCACCCTGAAACAGAAGATGTCTGACTTCCTGAAGGACTGTGCTGAGAGGATCATTATCCTGAAGATAGTCCATGGCAGGATCAACAACAGGTACACACGGACAGACCAGCCTGGTCACTAGAAATAGACGTTGATTTACGACGTTTAAAAAGGCCCTGAGAAGGTCGATGTATGATGCTCGATGCTCACAAAACAAAACGATTGCCCAGCGCTGGGCGGGAACTCGTGATGCTTGGAGCTGGAGCACACTGCTTAGACCACTTTTATTATATGTATCCTTTATTTAAACTTTATTTAACGAGGCAAGTCAGTTAAGAACGAATTCGTATTTACAATGACAGCCTACCAGGGAACAGTGGGTTAACTGCCTTGTTCAGGGGCAGATAGACAGATTTTTACCTTGTCAGCTCGGGGATTCGATCTAGCAACCTTTCGGTTAGTGGCCCAACGCTCTAACCACTAGGCTACCTGCCGCCTCTCCACTCTAACCACTAGGCTACCTGCCGCCTCTACACTCTAACCACTAGGCTACCTGCCTCCTCTACACTCTAACCACTAGGCTACCTGCCGCCTCTCCACTCTAACCACTAGGCTACCTGCCGCCTCTACACTCTAACCACTAGGCTACCTGCCGCCTCTCCACTCTAACCACTAGGCTACCTGCCGCCTCTCCACTCTAACCACTAGGCTACCTGCCGCCTCTCCACTCTAACCACTAGGCTACCTGCCTCCTCTCCACTCTAACCACTAGGCTACCTGCCGCTGAGCTACCACAGTTCCCAGTGCTTTTAGCCGTGAGAATACTTCCTCAACCCATAGCCCTAACCTTAACCCTACGGAATTCATGCCTAAATATCACGAGTACAGTGAAATAATGCTGCAGAATTAATGCTTCAAAAATAGATG
>NC_138304.1:104531097-104588597 GCF_965601325.2 Salmo salar
TTGAATGCTGGCGGTGCTTTCACTCTAGTGGTAGCATGAGACGGAGTCTACAACCCACACAAGTGGCTCAGGTAGTGCAGCTCATCCAGGATGGCACATCAATGCGAGCTGTGGCAAGAAGGTTTGCTGTGTGTGTCAGCGTAGTGTCCAGAGCATGGAGGCGCTACCAGGAGACAGGCCAGTACATCAGGAGACGTGGAGGAGGCCGTAGGAGGGCAACAGGACCGCTACCTCCGCCTTTGTGCAAGGAGGAGCAGGAGAAGTACTGCCAGAGCCTTGCAAAATGACCTCCAGCAGGCCACAAATGTGCATGTGTCTGCTCAAACGTTCAGAAACAGACTCCATGAGGGTAGTATGAGGGCCACAAATGTGCATGTGTCTGCTCAAACGTTCAGAAACAGACTCCATGAGGGTAGTATGAGGGCCCGACGTCCACAGGTGGGGGTTGTGCTTACAGCCCAACACCGTGCAGGACGTTTGGCAATTGCCAGAGAACACCAAGATTGGCAAATTCGCCACTGGCGACCTGTGCTCTTCACAGATGAAAGCAGGTTCACACTGAGCACGTGACAGACGTGACAGAGTCTGGAGACGCAGTGGAGAACGTTCTGCTGCCTGCAACATCCTCCAGCATGACTGGTTTGGCGGTGGGTCAGTCATGGTGTGGGGTGGCATTTCTTTGGGGGGCCGCACAGCCCTCCATGTGCTCGCCAGAGGTAGCCTGACTGCCATTAGGTACCGAGATGAGATCCTCAGACCCCTTGTGAGACCATATGCTGGTGCGGTTGGCCCTGGGTTCCTCCTAATGCAAGACAATGCTAGACCTCATGTGGCTGGAGTGTGTTAGCAGTTCCTGCAAGAGGAAGGCATTGATGCTATGGACTGGCCCGCCCGTTCCCCAGACCTGAATCCAATTGAGCACATCTGGGACATCATGTCTCGCTCCATCCACCAACGCCACGTTGCACCACAGACTGTCCAGGAGTTGGCGGATGCTTTAGTCCAGGTCTGGGAGGAGATCCCTCAGGAGACCATCCGCCACCTCATCAGGAGCATGCCCAGGCGTTGTAGGGAGGTCATACAGGCACGTGGAGGCCACACACACTACTGAGCCTCATTTTGACTTGTTTTAAGGACATTACATCAAAGTTGGATCAGCCTGTAGTGTGGTTTTCCACTTTAATTTTGATTGTGATTCCAAATCCAGACCTCCATGGGTTGATAAATTGGATTTCCATTGATTATTTTTGTGTGATTTTGTCAACTATGTAAAGAAAAAAGTATTAATAAGATTATTTCTTTCATTCAGATCTAGGATGTGTTGTTTAAGTGTTCCCTTTATTTTTTTGAGCAGTATATATATATATATATGTGTGTGTGTATGTATGTATGTATGTATGTATGTATGTATGTATGTATGTATGTATGTATGTATGTATGTATGTATGTATGTATGTATGTATGTATATATGACATCATAAGTGTTAAGACTTCCTCTCTAATTTTCATCAAAGTATATTTATAGTATAAACGTTTATAGAGGGTGTGTGTGTGTGTGTGTGTGTGTGTGTGTGTGTGTGTGTGTGTGTGTGTGTGTGTGTGTGTGTGTGTGTGTGTGTGTGTGTGTCTGTGTGTGTGTGTGTGTGTGTGTGTGTGTGTTTAGGCTGGGTTTCCGTACAGCACTTTGAAGCATCAGCTGATGTAAGAAGTGCTTTATAAATACATTTGATTTGATTTGTGTGTGAATCGAACCCTACATTTGAAAGGTTAAAGGTTACTGTCAGTGTAAATCCAAAAGGGTCATTTCTGAACATATTCTTTTAGTCCTCCGCTTATTCTTCTCTCCTCTCGTTCTCGCTCTCTCTATCTTTTCTAATCTCTTCTTCTTCGCTCTCCCCCCCCGTAGCCTGATGAAGAGGAGGAAATGGAGGTATCACAGTCTGTTTAAGTGTGTCCACTGTCATGACACTCCCTTCACTGCCCCCCCCCCCTTTCTATTATTGCCTCTCATTGGTCTGTGTGTTGTAGTCATCTAACACTGATTGGTTGGATTTACTGTTGTCCATTGTTGCCAAGCAACACCTGTGAAGCTATTTTGACTCTGTTTGAGAGGTTTCATACAAAAAAAATAACAATTGTGTGACAATTTATTTCTTTATGTGTGGATTCTAACAGCTTGTCTCCGTCTCTCTGTCTCGCTGTCTCTCTCTCTCTCTCTCACCCCAGTCTGCAGGGCAGTATGTTAGCAGCAGCAGTGCCCCTGGTGGCGTGGTGGAGAGCTTGCAGCCTCAGGGTTTAGGCCATGCTGAGGATGCTGCAGAGCATGAGTTCATGAAGGCAGTACTGAAGACCAGCCTGCAGGGCGGCGACAGAGAGACATCAGGGGTGCCGAGGCTACGCACACGTACCAGGTCACGTCCAGGCCGAGGGGGTGAGGGAGATCACACACACACAGGCAGGTACACATGGTCCGATGAAGCAGATGCTAAGCTACGGGACTGTTTTTCTAGCACAGACTGGAACATGTTCTGTGATTCCTCTGATGGCATTGAGGAGTACACCACATCAGTTATTGGCTTCACCAATAAGTGCATCGATGACGTCGTCCCCACAGTGACCGTACGTACATACCCCAACCAGAAGCCATGGATTATAGGCAACATCCGCACTGAGCTAAAGGGTAGAGCTGCCGCTTTCAAGGAGCGGGACTCTAACCCGGAAGCTTATAAGAAATTCTGATATGCCCTCTGACGAACCATCAAACAGGCAAAACGCCAATACAAGACTAAGATTGAATCATACTACACCAGCTCTGACGCTCGTCGGATGTGGCAGGGCTTGCAAACTGTTACAGACTACAATGGGAAGCACAGCCAAGAGCTGCCCAGTGACACGAGCCTACCAGACAAGCTAAATAACTTCTATGGTCGCTTCGAGGTAAATAACACTGAAACATGCATGAGAGCACCAGCTGTTCCAGGAAGACTGTGTGATCCTGCTCTCCGCAGCCGATGTGAGTAAGACCTTTAAACAGGTCAACATTCACAAGGCCGCAGGGCCAGACGGATTATCAGGACGTGTACTGTGAGCATGTTCTAACCAACTGACAAGTGTCTTCACTGACATTTTCTACCTCTCCCTGTCTGAGTCTGTAATACCAACATGTTTCAAGCAGACCACCATAGTCCCTGTGCCCAAGAACACTAAGCTGCCTAAATGACTGCCGACCCGTAGCACATCATCATGACTGTAGCCATGAAATGCTTTGAAAGGCTGGTCATGGCTCAGGTCAACACCATTATCCCAGAAACCCTAGACTCACTCCACTTTGCATACCTTCCTAACATATCCACAGATGATGCACTCCTCACTGCCCTTTCTCACCTGGACTACAGCTCAGCGTTTAACACCATAGTGCCCTCAAAGCTCATCAATAAGCTAAGGACCCTGGGACTAAACACCTGGTGTTTTGCGGGTACTATTTAATGAAGCTGCCAGTTGAGGACTTGTGAGGCGTCTGTTTCTCAAACTAGACACTCTAATGTACTTGTCCTCTTGCTCAGTTGTGCACCGGGGCCTCCCACTCCTCTATCTATTCTGGTTAGAGCCAGTTTGCGCTGTTCTGGGAAGGGAGTAGTACACAGTGTTGTACAAGATCTTCAGTTTCTTGGCTATTTCTTGCATGGAATAGTCTTCATTTCTCAGAACAAGAATGGACTGACGAGTTTCAGAAGAAAGGTCTTTGTTTCTGGCCATTTTGAGCCTGTAATCAAACCCACAAATGCTGATGCTCCAGATACTCAACTAGTCTAAAGAAGGCCAGTTTTATTGCTTCTTTAATAAGAACAACAGTTTTCAGCTGTGTTAACATAATTGCAATAGGATTTTCTAATGATCAATTAGCCTTTTAAAATGATAAACCTGCATTAGGTAACACAATGTGCCATTGGAACACAGGAGTGATGGTTGCTGATAATGGGCCAATGTAGATATTCCATTAAAAAATCAGCCGTTTCCAGCTGCAATAGTCATTTACAACATTAACAATGTCTACACTGTATTTCTGATCAATTTGATGTTATTGTAAATCAACAAAAAATGTGGTTTTCTTTCAAAAACAAGGACATTTCTAAGTGACCCCAAACAGTTGAACAGTAATGTACATGTACATACTACCTCAACTAACCGGTGCCCCCGCACATTGACTCTGTACCGGTACCTCCTGTATATAGCCTCCACATTGACTCTGTACCGGTACCCTCTGTATATAGCCTCCACATTGACTCTGTACCGGTACCCCCTGTATATAGCCTCCACATTGACTCTGTACCGGTACCCCCTGTATATAGTCTCCACATTGACTCTGTACCGTAATACCCTGTACATAGCCTCCACATTGACTCTGTACCGGTACCCCCTGTATATAGCCTCCACATTGACTCTGTACCGGTACCCTCTGTATATAGCCTCCACATTGACTCTGTACCGGTACCCCCTGTATATAGCCTCCACATTGACTCTGTACCGGTACCCCCTGTATATAGTCTCCACATTGACTCTGTACCGTAACACCCTGTATATAGCCTCCACATTGACTCTGTACTGGTACCCCCTGTATATAGCCTCCACATTGACTCTGTACCGGTACCCCCTGTATATAGCCTCCACATTGACTCTGTATCGGTACCCCCTGTATATAGCCTCCACATTGACTCTGTACCGGTACCCCCTGTATATAGCCTCCACATTGACTCTGTATCGGTACTCCCCTGTATATAGCCTCCACATTGACTCTGTACCGGTACCCCCTGTATATAGCCTCCACATTGACTCTGTATCGGTACTCCCCTGTATATAGCCTCCACATTGACTCTGTACCGGTACCCCCTGTATATAGCCTCCACATTGACTCTGTACCGGTACCCCCTGTATATAGCCTCCACATTGACTCTGTATCGGTACTCCCCTGTATATAGCCTCCACATTGACTCTGTACCGGTACCCCCTGTATATAGCCTCCACATTGACTCTGTATCGGTACTCCCCTGTATTTAGTCTCGCTATTGTTATTTTACTGCTGCTGTTTAATTACTTGTTACTTTTATTTATTTTTCTTATTCATATATTATTTTTGAACTGCATTGTTGGTTAAGGGCTCGTCAGTAAACATTTCACTGTAAGGTCTACACCTGTTGTATTCGGTGCATGTGACAAATACCATTTGATTTGATTATTTGTGTTAATCCTCTTTCGGTTAAATATCTCTCTCCATCAGGTCGTGTACAACACGTACGGACGCCGCCCGCAGCGGTGGGGGTGGAGTCTCAGAGGTCAGATGACGATGAGGCTGATGACATCACGGATCGCATCGTGAGGTCAGCCACTCAGGGCACAAGTCAGAGGGCAGTGCCCCGGGAGAGGAGGAGGTCACGATTCAACCGCAAATCACGTAGGTCTTCACTCACTCACTCACAGCCAATCACATTTGGTCTTACTCACACCAGGAAACATTCATGAGACTCCGGCTGCACGACAAAACGCTTTTTTTACGCCAGCCCAGCTCTAACACACTGGGTTAATCTAATCAAGGGTTGGGTTTTGGAAAACGGTGTAGTGCTGGGCTGAAACAAAAGCCTGCTCACTCTGTAACTTTCCAGGTTTAAAACCCATAAATCAGGTTTAGTCATGAGAAAACCACTGATTTTAAAGATAAGCAGACCAGTGAACACTCAAGATGCCTTTCTCTCTCTCTCTCTGTGTATGTGTGTATGTGTGTATGTGTGTGTGTGTGTGTGTGTGTGTGTGTGTGTGTGTGTGTGTGTGTGTGTGTGTGTGTGTGTGTGTGTGTGTGTAGTGAGGCGGACTCTAAAAAGCGGTCTGACTCCAGACGAAGCTCTACTCCTTGGATTCGCCGACGCCTCCGGAATGCCAATGTGACATCATCGCCCCCATGGAAACGCACCCTGGAACGCCTTCGTGACCCCATGTCACGCTTCTGCCTTCACCTCGCCCCGCCCCGCCCCCCAGAACACCCTGTCAGCCAATCGGTAGCCTTGTTAGCAGCTTCTGTTGTACCGGAGGCGAATCACGCGTTAGCTTCATGTGTCTGTGGTTTATAATGGCGTCTTTGTTGAAGCCCCTCAAGGAATGAAGGAGAAAAAAAATTGAGACAAGGGAGAGTGAAATGTATTTTGTGGAAAAAGAGGAAGGTGGTTTTAATGAGAATAAATCGAGAACGAATCTCAAAATGTGTCATCTTCAATATGCCTCATGGCTTGATTCATCACTTTGATTATAATTTATATTTGTCGTTTATTTAACTGTTACAGCATATAGATATGAAAGAAACAAAAGGGAGAATATTTGTTGCTTGCTGCGTTTCTACCTACCTACAGCAGGACTATAACTTACTGCGTTTCTACCTACCTACAGCAGGACTATAACTTACTGCGTTTCTACCTACCTACAGCAGGACTATAACTTACTGCGTTTCTACCTACCTACAGTAGGACTATAACTTACTGCGTTTCTACCTACCTACAGTAGGACTATAACTTACTGCGTTTCTACCTACCTACAGTAGGACTATAACTTACTGCGTTTCTACCTACCTACAGTAGGACTATAACTTACTGCGTTTCTACCTACCTACAGCAGGACTATAACTTACTGCGTTTCTACCTACCTACAGTAGGACTATAACTTACTGCGTTTTTACCTACCTACAGTAGGACTATAACTTACTGCGTTTCTACCTACCTACAGTAGGACTATAACTTACTGCGTTTTTACCTACCTACAGCAGGACTATAACTTACTGCGTTTCTACCTACCTACTGTAGGACTATAACTTACTGCGTTTCTACCTACCTACAGTAGGACTATTACTTACTGCGTTTCTACCTACCTACAGCAGGACTATAACTTACTGCGTTTCTACCTACCTACAGCAGGACTATAACTTACTGCGTTTCTACCTACCTACAGCAGGACTATAACTTACTGCGTTTGTACCTACCTACAGCCGGACTATAACTTACTGCGTTTCTACCTACCTCCAGTAGGACTATAACTTACTGCGTTTCTACCTACCTACAGCAGGACTATAACTTACTGCGTTTCTACCTACCTACAGCAGGACTATAACTTACTGCGTTTCTACCTACCTACAGTAGGACTATAACTTACTGCGTTTCTACCTACCTACAGTAGGACCTTAACTTACTGCGTTTCTACCTACCTACAGCAGGACTATAACTTACTGCGTTTCTACCTACCTACAGCAGGACTATAACTTACTGCGTTTCTACCTACCTACAGCAGGACTATAACTTACTGCGTTTCTACCTACCTACAGCAGGACTATAACTTACTGCGTTTCTACCTACCTACAGCAGGACTATAACTTACTGCGTTTCTACCTACCTACAGTAGGACTATAACTTACTGCGTTTCTACCTACCTACAGCAGGACTATAACTTACTGCGTTTGTACCTACCTACAGCCGGACTATAACTTACTGCGTTTCTACCTACCTCCAGTAGGACTATAACTTACTGCGTTTCTACCTACCTACAGCAGGACTATAACTTACTGCGTTTCTACCTACCTACAGCAGGACTATAACTTACTGCGTTTCTACCTACCTACAGTAGGACTATAACTTACTGCGTTTCTACCTACCTACAGTAGGACCTTAACTTACTGCGTTTCTACCTACCTACAGCAGGACTATAACTTACTGCGTTTCTACCTACCTACAGCAGGACTATAACTTACTGCGTTTCTACCTACCTACAGCAGGACTATAACTTACTGCGTTTCTACCTACCTACAGCAGGACTATAACCTACTGCGTTTCTACCTACCTACAGCAGAACTATAACTTACTGCGTTTTTACCTACCTACAGCAGGACTATAACTTACTGCGTTTCTACCTACCTACAGTAGGACTATAACTTACTGCGTTTCTACCTAACTACAGTAGGACTATAACTTACTGCGTTTCTACCTACCTACAGTAGGACTATAACTTACTGCGTTTCTACCTACCTACAGTAGGACTATAACTTACTGCGTTTCTATCTACCTACAGTAGGACTATAACTTTTTATTCAAGCTTTAGGGTTTAAAGACAGAATCAAGTTTCACTCATTTCCTCTCACAGTAAAGAATGGGGTCATGACCTTTTGACAACAACAGCATTGGAGCAGGAATTCTAAAGGCTGACCATCACGATTCAATAATTACACACACTGCTTTTGTAGTCTAAGGGACAACAACTGTCACAGTAAGCTTCTCAATCATTTTACCAGGTAACACATTTACAGCAACAACCGGGGGAATAGTTACAAGAAAGAGGAATGAGCCAATTGGAAGCTGTGGAGGATTAGGTGGCCATAATGGTATGAGGAATTTATCCAGGACACCAGGGGTTAACACCCCTACTCTTAGGATAAGTGCCATGGGAACTTTAGTGACCACAGAGAGTCAGGACACCCGTATAACATCCCATCCGAAAAACGGCACCCTACACAGGGCAATATCCCCAATCACAGCCCTGTGATATTTTTTTTAGATCAGAGGAAAGAGTGCCTCCTACTGGCCCTCCAACACAACTTCCAGCAGCATCTGCTCTCCCATCCAGGGACCGATTAGGACCAACCCTGCTTCACTCCAGAGGCAAACCTGCAGTGGGATCCAGGGTGATGTATGTTGCTGGCTTAGAGTATTTTCTTCTCATCGTTTTTAGTGAGAAACTCGTGATTTACATGTGTCATGCATCAGATCAGAATATCTCATTCATTAGATGTGTGTGTTTGGTGTGTCTTTTTTGTTGTTTTACAGATATCCTACAGTATCTTTTTTTTTCTGACATATTTCTCATCAACTTTCTCTCTCCGTTCATACCTTTTGCTCCAGAGTTTTTTACCGGTTACATTGACAGGGGGGGAAAAAAAAAAAAAAAAACAGACTGGCCATATTATAGTACAGAGAGTACTAGCCTCCACCTAGACCACGCCCATCTGAACTGTCACTGTGTTGTATTGTTTCTTATTGGTCGAGTTGAAAATAAATCTCATGAGAGTTTTCATTGATGTTGTACTACGTTTTTTTTTTCCTTCTTCGTTTTAACAAATTTGTTTTTACTTAAATGGATTATTGTTTAATTTATACCCGTTGTTTCTCAACAAGAAGAAAATAGAATTATAATTAAAAAAAATAAAAATAAAGGAATATCAGACAACGTTTCAGAGAAAACTGTTTATAAATTATAAGAACAAAATTTTTAAAAAAATAAGTTGAAATGTAAAGTATTTTGAAGGAAAATGAAAATGCAAAGCAATCTGTATAGATGTTACTGCCATCTGCGTTGGGCTCATTTGATGTTTTAGTGTGTTTTTATGTTCGTATTATATTGTAATAAAATCTGTAGAACGGTGTTCTATAGCCTGAGAGACAAAGAAGAGCTATTCTGTGAGTTATTTGTGCTTGGTTCTGTGGTGGTTACATGAAATGGCCTTTGATTTGGGGATATGTGAGAATATTTAAGTTCATGTAAACGGTGAACTGTGTGCTTCCAGCTCCTACAGTGCAGTAATATCTAACAAATTACACAACATATACCCACACACACCTATACACACATACACACACTTATACACACACACCTATACACACACCTACCTACACACACACCTACACAAACCTACAAACACCTACCTACACACATACACACACCTACACAAACCTATACACACCTACACACACAAAACACACTTCAACACTTCACATACAATGCTGCTACTCTGTTTATTATCTATACTGATTTTAAAAAAACTATATATTTAACCTTTATTTAACCAGGTAGGCTAGTTGAGAACAAGTTCTCATTTACAACTGCGACCTGGCCAAGAATAAAGCAAAGCAGTTCGACACAAACAACAACACAGAGTTACACATGGAATAAACAAAACATACAGTCAATAATATAGTAGAAAAGTCTATATACAGTGTGTGCAAATGAGGTAAGATAACAGAGGCAAGGCAATAAATAGGCCATGGTGGTGAAATAATTACAATATAGCAATTAAACACTGAAATGGTAGATGTGCAGAAGATGAATGTGCAAGTAGAGATACTGGGGTGCAAAGGAGCAAAATAAATAACAGTATGGGGATGAGGTAGTTGGATTGGGTGGCAAAAACCCTTGTTGGCAATCACAGAGGTCAGACGTTTCTTGTAGTTGGCCACCAGGTTTGCACACATCAGGAGGGATTTTGTCCTACTCCTCTTTGCAGATCTTCTCCAAGTCATTAAGGTTTCGAGGCTGACGTTTGGCAACTCGAACCTTCAGCTCCCTCCACAGATTTTCTATGGGATTAAGTCTGGAGACTGGCTAGGCCACTCCAAGACCTTAATGTGCTTCTTCTTGAGCCACTCCTTTGTTGCCTTGGCCGTGTGTCTTGGGTCATTGTCATGCTGGAATACCCATCCACGACCCATTTTCAATGCCCTGGCTGAGGAAAGGAGGTTCTCACCCAAGATTTGACGGTACATGGCCCCGTCCATCAAATCAAATCAAATCAAATTTATTTTTATATAGCCCTTCGTACATCAGCTGATATTCTCAAAGTGCTGTACAGAAACCCAGCCTAAAACCCCAAACAGCAAGCAAAGCATGTGAAAGAAGCACGGTGGCTAGGAAAAACTCCCTAGGAAAAACTCCCTAGAAAGGCCAAAAACCTAGGAAGAAACCTAGAGAGGAACCAGGCTATGAGGGGTGGCCAGTCCTCTTCTGGCTGTGCAGGGTGGATATTATAACAGAACATGGTCAAAATGTTAAAATGTTAAAATGTTCATAAATGACCAGCATGGTCAAATAATAATAATCATAGTAGTTGTCGAGGGTGCAACAAGCACGTCCGGTGAACAGGTCAGGGTTCCATAGCCGCAGGCAGAACAGTTGAAACTGGAGCAGCAGCACGGCCAGGTGGACTGGGGACAGCAAGGAGTCATCATACCAGGTAGTCCTGAGGCATGGTCCTAGGGCTCAGGTCCTCCGAGAGAAAGACAGAAAGAGAGAAAGAGAGAATTAGAGAGAGCATATTTAAATACACACAGGACACCGGATAAGACAAGAGAAATACTCCAGATGTAACAGACTGACCCTAGCCCCCCGACACATAAACTACTGCAGCATAAATACTGGAGGCTGAGACAGGAGGGATCAGAAGACACTGTGGCCCCATCCGATGATACCCCCGGACAGGGCCAAACAGGCAGGATATAACCCCACCCACTTTGCCAAAGCACAGCCCCCACACCACTAGAGGGATGTCTCCAACCACCAACTTACCGTCCTAAGACAAGGCCGAGTATAGCCCACAACGATCTCCGCCATGGCACAACCCAAGGGGGGGGGGGGGCGCCAACCCAGACAGGAAGACCACGTCAGTGACTCAACCCACTCAAGTGACGCACCGCTCCCATGGACGGCATGGAAGAACACCAGTAGGCCAGTGACTCAGCCTCTGTAAAAGGGTTAGAGGCAGAGAATCCCAGTGGAAAGAGGGGAACCGGCAAGGCAGAGACAGCAAGGGCGGTTCGTTGCTCCAGCCTTTCCGTTCACCTTCACACTCCTGGGCCAGACTATACTTAATCATAGGACCTACTGAAGAGATAAGTCTTCAGTAAAGACTTAAAGGTTGAGACTGAGTCTGCGTCTCTCACATTGGTAGGCAGACCATTCCATAAAAATGGAGCTCTATAGGAGAAAGCCCTACCTCCAGCCGTTTGCTTAGAAATTCTAGGGACAATTAGGAGGCCTGCGTCTTGTGACCGTAGCGTACGTGTAGGTATGTACGGCAGGACCAAATCGGAAAGATAGGTAGGAGCAAGCCCATGTAATGCTTTGTAGGTTAGCAGTAAAACCTTGAAATCAGCCCTTGCCTTAACAGGAAGCCAGTGTAGGGAGGCTAACACTGGAGTAATATGATCAAATTTTTTGGTTCTAGTCAGGATTCTAGCAGCCGTATTTAGCACTAACTGAAGTTTATTTAGTGCTTTATCCGGGTAGCCGGAAAGTAGAGCATTGCAGTAGTCCAGCCTAGAAGTAACAAAAGCATGGATTAATTTTTCTGCGTCATTTTTGGACAGAAAATTTCTGATTTTTGCAATGTTACGTAGATGGAAAAAAGCTGTCCTTGAAACAGTCTTGATATGTTCTTCAAAAGAGAGATCAGGGTCCAGAGTAACGCCGAGGTCCTTCACAGTTTTATTTGAGACGACTGTACAACCATCCAGATTAATTGTCAGATTCAACAGAAGATCTCTTTGTTTCTTGGGACCTAGAACAAGCATCTCTGTTTTGTCCGAGTTTAAAAGTAGAAAGTTTGCAGCCATCCACTTCTTTATGTCTGAAACACAGGCTTCTAGCGAGGGCAATTTTGGGGCTTCACCATGTTTCATTGAAATGTACAGCTGTGTGTCGTCTGCATAGCAGTGAAATTTAACATTATGTTTTCGAATGACATCCCCAAGAGGTAAAATATATAGTGAAAACAATAGTGGTCCTAAAACGGAACCTTGAGGAACACCGAAATTTACAATTGATTTGTCAGAGGACAAACCATTCACAGAGACAAACTGATATCTTTCCGACAGATAAGATCTAAACCAGGCCAGAACTTGTCCATGTAGACCAATTTGGGTTTCCAATCTCTCCAAAAGAATGTGGTGATCGATGGTATCAAAAGCGGCACTAAGATCTAGGAGCACGAGGACAGATGCAGAGCCTCGGTCTGACGTCATTAAAAGGTCATTTACCACCTTCACAAGTGCAGTCTCAGTGCTATGATGGGGTCTAAAACCAGACTGAAGCGTTTCGTATACATTGTTTGTCTTCAGGAAGGCAGTCAGTTGCTGTGCAACAGCTTTTTCTAAAATTTTGGAGAGGAATGGAAGATTCGATATAGGCCGATAGTTTTTTATAATTTCTGGATCAAGATTCGGCTTTTTCAAGAGAGGCTTTATTACTGCCACTTTTAGTGAGCTTGGTACACATCCGGTGGATAGAGAGCCGTTTATTATGTTCAACATAGGAGGGCCAAGCACAGGAAGCAGCTCTTTCAGTAGTTTAGTTGGAATAGGGTCCAGTATGCAGCTTGAGGGTTTGGAGGCCATGATTATTTTCATCATTGCGTCAAGAGATATAGTACTAAAACACTTTAGTATCTCCCTTGATCCTAGGTCCTGGCAGAGTTGTGCAGACTCAGGACAATGGAGCTTTGGAGGAATACCCAGATTTAAAGAGGAGTCTGTAATTTGCTTTCTAATGATCATGATCTTTTCCTCAAAGAAGTTCATAAATGTATTACTGCTGAAGTGAAAGCCATCCTCCATTTGCGAAGGCTGCTTTTTAGTTAGCTTTGCGACAGTATCAAAAAGAAATTTCGGATTGTTCTTATTTTCCTCAATTAAGTTGGAAAAATAGGATGATCGAGCAGCAGTAAGGGCTCTTCGATACTGCACGGTACTGTCTTTCCAAGCTAGTCGGAAGACTTCCAGTTTGGTGTGGCGCCATTTCCGTTCCAATTTTCTGGAAGCTTGCTTCAGAGCTCGTGTATTTTCTGTATACCAGGGAGCTAGTTTCTTATGACAGATGTTTTTAGTTTTTAGGGGTGCAACTGCATCTAGGGTATTGCGCAAGGTTAAATTGAGTTCCTCGGTTAGGTGGTTAACTGATTTTTGTCCTCTGACGTCCTTGGGTAGGCAGAGGCAGTCTGGAAGGGCATCAAGGAATCTTTGGGTTGTCTGAGAATTTATAGCACGACTTTTAATGCTCCTTGGTTGGGGTCTGAGCAGATTATTTGTTGCAATTGCAAACGTAATAAAATGGTGGTCCGATAGTCCAGGATTATGAGGAAAAACATTTAGATCCACAACATTTATTCCATGGGACAAAACTAGGTCCAGAGTATGACTGTGGCAGTGAGTAGGTCCAGAGACATGTTGGACAAAACCCACTGAGTCGATGATGGCTCCGAAAGCCTTTTGGAGTGGGTCTGTGGACTTTTCCATGTGAATGTTAAAGTCACCAAAAATTAGAATATTATCTGCTATGACTACAAGATCCGATAGGAATTCAGGGAACTCAGTGAGGAACACTGCATATGGCCCAGGAGGCCTATAAACAGTAGCTATAAAAAGTGAGTGAGTAGGCTGCATAGATTTCATGACTAGAAGCTCAAAAGACGAAAACGTCATTGTTGGTTTTTTTTTTGTAAATTGAAATTTGCTATCGTAAATGTTAGCAACACCTCCGCCTTTGCCGGATGCACGGGGGTATGGTCACTAGTGTAACCTGGGGGTGAGGCCTCATTTAACACAGTAAATTCATCAGGCTTAAGCCATGTTTCAGTCAGGCCAATCACATCAAGATTATTATCAGTGATTAGTTCATTGACTATAACTGCCTTGGAAGTGAGGGATCTAACATTAAGTAACCCAATTTTGAGATGTGAGGTATCACAATCTCTTTCAATAATGGCAGGAATGGAGGAGGTCTTTATACTAGTGAGATTGCTAAAGCGAACACCGCCATTTTTAATTTTGCCCAACCTAGATCGAGGCACAGACACGGTCTCAATGGGGAAAGCTGAGCTGACTACACTGACTGTGCTAGTGGCAGACTCCACTAAGCTGGCAGGCTGGCTAACAGCCTGCTGCCTGGCCTGCACCCTATTTCATTGTGGAGCTAGAGGAGTTAGAGCCCTGTCTATGTTCGTAGATAAGATGAGAGCACCCCTCCAGCTAGGATGGAGTCCGTCACTCCTCAACAGGCCAGGCTTGGTCCTGTTTGTGGGTGAGTCCCAGAAAGAGGGCCAATTATCTACAAATTCTATCTTTTGGGAGGGGCAGAAAACAGTTTTCAACCAGCGATTGAGTTGTGAGACTCTGCTGTAGAGCTCATCACTCCCCCTAACTGGGAGGGGGCCAGAGACAATTAATCGATGCCGACACATCTTTCTAGCTGATTTACACGCTGAAGCTATGTTGCGCTTGGTGACCTCTGACTGTTTCATCCTAACATCGTTGGTGCCGACGTGGATAACAATATCTCTATACTCTCTACACTCGCCAGTTTTAGCTTTAGCCAGCACCGTCTTTAGATTAGCCTTAACGTCGGTAGCCCTGCCCCCTGGTAAACAGTGTATGATCGCTGGATGATTAGTTTTAAGTCTAATACTGCGGGTAATGGAGTCGCCAATGACTAGGGTTTTCAATTTGTCAGAGCTAATGGTGGGAGCCGTCGGCGTCTCAGACCCCACAACGGGAGGAGTAGAGACCAGAGAAGTCTCGGCCTCCGACTCCGACTCGCTTAATGGGGAGAACCGGTTGAAAGTTTCTGTCGGCTGAATAAGCGACACCGGTTGAGCATTCCTACAGCGTTTCCCTCCAGAAGCCATGAGAAAGATGTCCGGCTGCGGGGACCGTGCGAGGGGGTTTATACTAACGTTACTATCTGTACTTACTGGTGGCACAGACGCTGTTTCATCCTTTCCTACACTGAAATTACCCTTGCCTAACGATTGCGTCTGAAGCTGGGCTTGCAGCACAGCTATCCTTGCCGTAAGGCGATCGTTCTCCTGTATATTATAAGTACAACGACTGCAATTAGAAGGCATCATGTTAATGTTACTTAGCTTCGGCTGTTTGAAGTCCTGACGAACCATGTCCAGATAAAACCTCCGGGGTGAAAAAGTTGAATGAAAAAAGTTGAGTGAGGGAAAAAGTAAAAATATACGGTAATGAAAAAGTAAAAAACCGTCAGGTATCAAAGTAAGATCGGCAACAAAAACGCACAGCAGCGTAAACAAGTCTGCAAGTTGTGACCGGAAACAGGAAAAACCCATCCCTTTGATACGGTGAAGTTGTCCTGTCCCCTTAGCAGAAAAACACCCCCAAAGCATAATGTTTCCACCTCCATGTGTGATGGTGGGGATGGTGTCCTTGGGGTCATAGGCAGCATTCCTCCTCCTCCAAACACGGCGAGTTGAGTTGATGCCAAAGAGCTCCATTTTGGTCTCATCTGACCACAACACTTTCACCCAGTTGTCCTCTAAATCATTCAGATGTTCATTGGAAAACTTCAGACGGGCATGTATATGTGCTTTCTTGAGCAGGGGGACCTTGCGGGCGCTGCAGGATTTCAGTCCTTCACAGCGTAGTGGGTTACCAATTGTTTTCTTGGTGACTATGGTCCCAGCTGCCTTGAGATCATTGGCAAGATCCTCCCGTGTAGTTCTGGGCTGATTCCTCACCGTTCTTATGATCATTGCAACTCCACGAGGTGAGATCTTGCATGGAGCCCCAGGCCGAGGGAGATTGACAGTTCTTTTGTGTTTCTTCCATTTGCAAATAATCGCACCAACTGTTGTCACCTTCTCACCAAGCTGCTTGGCGATAGTCTTGTAGCCCATTCCAGCCTTGTGTAGGTCTACAATCTTGTCCCTGACATCCTTGGAGAGCTCTTTGGTCTTGGCCATGGTGGAGAGTTTGGAATCTGATTGATTGATTGCTTCTGTGGACAGGTGTCTTTTATACAGGTAACTAGCTGAGATTAGGAGCACTCCCTTTAAGAGTGTGCTCCTAATCTCAGCTCATTACCTGTATAAAAGACACCTGGGAGCCAGAAATCTTTCTGATTGAGAGGGGGTTAAATACTTATTTCCCTCATTAAAATGCAAATCATTTTCTAACATTTTTGACATGCGTTTTTCTGGATTTTTTTGTTGTTATTCTGTCTCTCAGTGTTCAAATAAACCTACCATTAAAATTATAGACTGATCATTTCTTTGTCAGTGGGCAAACGTACAAAATCAGCAGGGGATCAAATACTTTTTCCCCTCACTGTATATTGGTTCCTAACTTCCATGAAAAGTTGCATATTGCCGGGGGCTATTCGATTCTAATGCGTACAATTTCCTTTTTTCTATTTCTTACTTGTTAACTCTGCATTGTTTGGAAAGAGCACGTACTGTAACTAAGCGTTTCACGGTAAAGTCTACACCTGTTGTATTCGGCGCATGTGACAAATACAATTTGATATGACTTCCTTTATGCTGTAGCCTACATGACTATGCGATATTCATGTGTTGATAGAAGACCAGTAGAACTGGACTGTCATGACTCGTACATTGAAGGTGACTGATATGCTTTGTTAATGATAGATACACAGTGATTTTCGATGTGTCATTGTTGTATTGCTTATTTCATTCCAAGGCGAGATCAGCATTTATTTTTTATTTTTATTGCAAGGAGAGGTTGAGTTAGGCTTGTTGCTGGTTAAACAGAGGAGATAAATACATATCTAAAGGGAATTTGGTTGTGAACCTATTTTTTCAGCAGATGGCGCCGTGGATAAAAGAAAGATAGAGAACGATCCGCATACTGAATGACTTCCTGTGTTGATTCTGCACACGTTACAAACCAAGGCGTGTTCATATTGAACCAATCCGGTTCATACTAAAAAATCCTATATAACTGCAGAACAACGGTCATTCACTAACAGTCTCTTCTTTATCTCCTCATACAAGCAGGTTTGTATAATCATGGCCAAGGACATGACACTGCTGTGGGGCTCCGGCTCTCCTCCGTGCTGGCGGGTCATGATCGCTCTGGAGGAGAAGAACCTGCAGGGATACAATCAGAAACTTCTCTCCTTCGAGAAAGCAGAGCACAAGTCTAAAGAAGTCCTGGATATCAATCCCAGAGGACAGGTAGTGTTTGGCTTTTTCTTATTTATTCTTAGACAATGAACGATACATATAGATATTTGTTTTTAAAAGAGTAGCCTATAACTGTATACGTTTTCTATTGTTTCTGCCACAAGTCCCTATACAGAAATCATACATTGGTTTGTGTTGTTCTCCAGTCGCTATAATGTGGTAAAGGTTTGTGGTGTTCTGCTATAATGTGGTAAAGGTTTGTGTTGTATGCGTACTCTAGTCCGTCGCCGTCGTCCAGACTCCTGGACAACAACACCTATTGCATAACTGTTATACAGAAGTGCATTGTCATGCTTACCTCAGTGTTTCTTGTCTCCCTCCCAGCTCCCTGCTTTCAAACACGGAGACAACATACTCAACGAGTCATATGCAGCATGCATGTACCTGGAGGTAAGATCTGACTCTTAACTCTGTTTTACTAAGAGTACAGAAACGCCCTGGGATAGAACTAGTTCTAATTAGCGTCATTAAGCTAGGTTTAATTCTCTCATTATATTCAACAAAGCTGTGCAATATTTTCATTACAATTCAACTTGTGTAATTTTTTTTTTTTTTATTATATTTTTTAACGTCATTGTGCTGTAAACTGTATCTGCTTGTACTGGATAAATGATTTCCCTTTTTTAGAATTTATTTATAATTTTTTTTAAATCATGCTGTAATGCCTTTATCTTTTTATATCATCGAGGAAATTTTTTGTTGTTGAAATAAACAAGATACTTTAATGTAGAGGTTTTGCACAGATCCATAAACTGTGTTAAAATAACTCTACTTCATCACAACTACCTGTTCCACACCGGTGTTCAGAGTGCCAGGTAGCTGGTTGGTACAGGCCACCGCCTCTGTAACATGGAGATACGGAAAACTAACCTTTATAAAGGTCTGTAGTAATTTAACATCTCCTTTTTTTAATATTATTTCTCACTGATCTGAAAGATCGTGTTAATGTGTAGAGCTAACATCAAATCACATTGTATTTGTCACATGCGCTGAATACAACAGGTGTAGTAGACCTCACAGTGAAATGCTGAATACAACAGGTGTAGTAGACCTCACAGTGAAATGCTGAATACAACAGGTGTAGTAGACCTCACAGTGAAATGCTGAATACAACAGGTGTAGTAGACCTCACAGTGAAATGCTGAATACAACAGGTGTAGTAGACCTCACAGTGAAATGCTGAATACAACAGGTGTAGTAGACCTCACAGTGAAATGCTGAATACAACAGGTGTAGTAGACCTCACAGTGAAATGCTGAATACAACAGGTGTAGTAGACCTCACAGTGAAATGCTGAATACAACAGGTGTAGTAGACCTCACAGTGAAATGCTGAATACAACAGGTGTAGTAGACCTTACAGTGAAATGCTTACTTACAAGCCCTTAACCAACAATGCAGTTCAAGAAATAGTTTAAATATTTACTAAATAAAATCAAAAAGTAACACATGAAAAATGATGACAATTACGAGGCTATATTATTTAACTAGTCAAGTCAGTTAAAGAACAAATTGTTATTTACAATGACGGCCTACCGGGGAACAGTGGGTTAACTGCCTTGTTCAGGGGCAGAACGACAGATTGTTCAGGCGTTGTCTACTAATTGGTCAATGATGTCATTGGAAACGCATTCCTCCTTTTTTTTAACTGTAACATAGAAACATGCCATTTTCACATGTTGGGGTGGTGCTGATGAAATACGACGTAGAAATGTCCCTTTAAGCAGGCTGCTTTAGGAATACCCCCCCCCCCCCCCCCCCCCAAATCCTTTGACTACAATAATGACCAACACCTACTGATATTTGATGGCACCGTGAGTCCCAGCATTTGTACAAACTTACAAGACAGTGACATCAGTAATACACATATTTTTTGACCAAAGGTCCATAGCTAGCTACTGCTAGATAGAGATATTTTTACTTAGACCTGAATAAGGCCGTTAGGTGGACCGCCTGGATACAGCCCTTAACCTTGGTATATTGGCCACAAACCTCAGGTGCCTTATTGTTATTCTAAACTGGTTGCTAACGTAATTAATAAATGTTTTGTCGTGGTATACAGTCTGATATACCACAGCTTTCAGCGTTCTGGGCTCGGCCCACTCAGTTTATAAGTGTGTTACTGTTCACTGTTTGACTTTTTAGTTGTTTGTAGGAAGTCGATGAGCTCACGAAAGTGATAACTTAATATTAAGTACATTCAATATATCAGCTCATCAAATGTAGTGTACTGCTCAGCTGGTATTACCCCACTAGGTGTCGCTAATGCACTGCGCAGTAAGAGTTGATCCCAGTTCTCTCTTCCCTGCCTGAGCCAGTTCACTGTTCTCTTCTCTCTCTCCCTCTCTACAGAGCCGGTTCAGGTCCCAGGGACCCCAGTTGATTCCTGAGGGCCAACTAGAGCAGGCCCTGATGTACCAGCGCATGTTTGAGATCCTCAACCTCAGTGACAAACTCAGTAAGATACACAAACACTACTGTTCCTTGGCAACAGGCTCATGATGCCCTCTGGGTAACAACGGTCATGTGCTGCTTGGTTGTTATTCAGATGCTCGGTTCCCCAGAGTAAAGCGCTGATGTCCTAACAAGCATTGTTGGACTGAGTCATATTCCCAACAGGCCCGGTGTTATTGACTGATGCCATGGCCTGTGTCTCAAATGGCATTCTGTGCACTTCTTTTAAAAGAGCCCTGGTCTAAAGTAGTGTACTGAATAGGGCTCTGGTCTAACGTAGTGTACTGAATAGGGCTCTGGTCTAAAGTAGTGCACTATATAGGGCTCTGGTCTAAAGTAGTGCACTATATAGGGCTCTGGTCTAAAGTAGTGTACTATATAGGGAATGGGGTTCCATTTGGGGACACGACAGTTCTTTAAACATTTCTTAAAGCTACACAGTCAGCAATAGAACCCCACGTGGTCCTTGAATCTATTGAGGGGCCATATGATGATGATGATGCCTATTATGACTTCGTTTTTGACGTTTTGTCTCCCAGGTAACGTCATCTACTACAACTACCGTGTCCCCGAGGGAGAGAGACATGACTCTGCTATCAAGAGGAACAAGGAGACCCTGGCCACGGAGATCAAACTGTGGGAAGGATACTTTCAGAAGGTGCGCGCGCACACACACACACGCATCACACACACACACACACACACACACACAAGCATACATTTTACAAATGTGTGCGCACACACACCTTCACCAATTGTTGGTAGACTAAAGCCTTAATGCTAGAATCTTATACATTTATTTTTCTTCCCAAATCCATTTCGGAATACTGACTGTCCAAACAGCAATCTTCACGAGACACAAATCGGATTTGTGTGTGTGTTCAGACAATTTTGCTGACACGGCTACGCTAGTTGTCGTGGTAACAGCGGGTGTGTATGTGCGTTGGCTGCTTGTGTTTCTGATCACTCAGAAGTTATGTAACGAGCTTAAGGTGACGACAGTGCTTGTCGTTTGACGTTTCTCCAGTTGCTTTGAATGTTCAACATCGTAGTGTAAGAACACTTAAAGCTTTAAAGGATCAGATGATCCAACTTTCAGAATGAGTCCTTTTGGCGGCTGGCTACAGCGGTAGGGTCGGCTGGCTACAGCGGTAGGGTCGGCTGGCTACAGCGGTAGGGTCGGCTGGGTAGCGGTTTGACTTTCTAGCACATATACTTATTTGTTTGTAAACAATTTAACAAGCTACTTAGCAACCACATGTTTTTGTTAACTGGGTAGCTAGCAAGCAACATCTGCAAAGTAACAGTATTTGCCCCCAAGTGGCTTTGAAATTCTGAGTCCCATGTCCAGGAATCAGATTTGTCTTCAAATATCTGCTTTGATGTGTGTTTTGGCTGTTCAGACTGCAGGGAAAGTGTGTATATATATATATATATTATAAAAATCGGATATGTTAAAACAGGATTTGAGTCACATCAAACTGCCAGTGTGAACAAGGTTTAATACATTTGCTTGTTTCCAGATGGAGGTTGGTTCTTACCTGGCAGGAAAAGCCTTCTCATTGGCTGACGTTATTGTCTTCCCTGTGATTGCCTACGCCTTCCGCTTTGGGTAAGCGTTTCACCATGTGCGATCACAGAAGGGGTGTGTGTGTGGTCGTCTGGCTCAGTGAATGAATATGTTCCTCTCACTCCAGGCTGTCTACGGAGCGTTACCCCAAACTGGGAGCATACTACGACATGATGAAGGACAGACCTAGCGTTAAAGCTACCTGGCCCCCACACTGGCTGGAGAACCCTCAGGGAGGAGACGCTCTCAAGGAGTTCTGAGACACACAGGAACACGCATCACGTTATCTTAAGGATGTTAATCGTCACTTCCTGTATATGTTGTAACCACGGGAAACACAAGTTGCTTTACATGTACGTTTCCTCAGATGAATATCACTCAAGTAGTTTTCCACTAAGTGAACACTATTATTTGCATTGCCTTTCTGGGGTTTTTTGTAAGAAATGCGCTTTCTTTTTTTTATATATATATACACTTTAACTGAAACATTAAACACAAAGTGTGTTTTTACGAACATGACTTTATAATAACAGTATGTCCTCCATATAATTTGTGTGTACAGACCACATGCACTGGTGTGGAATTAATAAAAAAAATCATACCAAACACTGCTACTAAATGTTTGTTGTGTATATTCAAGGTAAATCAAATTGAGGATACGCATTGAGATGTTGTTAAAGAACAGGGTTTCCATGCCACTGAAGTGACGGCTGATAAACTGTGGTCATGGTTGTTTTATTGTTTCCTATAATCTGAGTGGTAATACTACTGAAGCTCCATCTACTCAGGCTTTTAACAACGTTTTAAATCGGTCATCTTCCTCTATTTCATCATTTTATTTAACCTGGTAGGCTAGTTGAGAACAAGTTCTCATTTACAACTGCGACCTGGCCAAGATAAAGCAAAGCAGTATGACACAAACAACAACAGAGTTACGCATAAACAGAGTTACGCATAAACAGAGTTACGCATAAACAGAGTTACGCATAAACAGAGTTACGCATAAACAGAGTTACGCATAAACAGAGTTACGCATAAACAGAGTTACGCATAAACAACAGAGTTACGCATAAACGTACAGTCAACACAATAGAAAAAAAGTATATTTTTTACCTTTTTAACTAGGCAAGTCAGTTAAGAACCAATTCTTACTTTCAATGACGGCCTACCAGAGAACAGTGGGTTAACTGCCTTGTTCAGGGGCAGAACGACAGATTTTCTTTTACCTTGTCAGCTCAGGGATTCAATCAAGCAACCTTTCGGTTACAAGTCCAATGCTCTAACCACTAGGCTACCTGCCACCCCGCAAATGAGGTAAGGCAATAAATAGGCCATAGTGGTGAAATAATTACAATTTAGCAATTAAACACTGGAGTGATAGATGTGCAGAAGATGAATGTGCAAGTAGAGATGCTGGGGTGAAAAGGAGCAAAAAATAAATAACAGTATGGGGATGAGGTAGTTGGATGGGCTATTTACAGATGGGCTGTGTACAGGTACAGTGATCTGTGAGCTGCTCTGACAGCTGGTGCTTAAAAGTTAGAGGGAGATATGAGTCTCCAGCTAATGAAGGGGATGATGTGATCTTTGTGAGAGGGAAGGAATCTAATTTACTTGTTCCTTAAGGGTTTGTAAGTAAGCATTTCATGGTAAGGTCTACACTTGTTGTATTCGGCGTATGTGACATACCGTTTGATTTAGTGGAAGGGTTAGCTAAATTGCTAAGTGGTTGCAAAGTACTTTTAAAAAAAGTAGTTCAACAGTTTGCCAATTACCCTACAATGTTGACTCTGGTATATTGGGCTGTAGAGAGACCTGTTCTTCCTTGAGTCAGCTAAAGTGGGGTGGGAAATACTAAGTAGGGTCTCTAACAAACTGTGTCATTCTGGAGGGGGGACAGCCTGCTGCTGGCTTTTCATTTCCACTCTATAGTGCCTGATGCACTACACTGTATAGTACCAGGTCATTTAAAGCTGTGCTGCTGGATATGTACGACAAAGTCCCCCTCGCAGAACTACACATATTTGGAATTAAACAGCATATAAGCTAATGTCTGCTAGCATAGCTTGCTAAACCCCAGTTAACAGGGTTTATATCAGTGTGTTAAAGCACTCGCAGTCTCTCTCTCTCTCTCCAATTCCATTCAATTGCATCCAAAATAGATACTCCTCTTCTAGATTGAATATATATATATATATATATATATATATATATATATAGATTTCATAGACTACCTCTTTCAGGGTATAGATTCAATGCAGTATTATCATTATATTTAGCTAATTAAAGATTTATGCATAATAAGCTTCTAACTTCTAGCCTCTGTTTCTCTGGCCTCTCTCCTTAAACAACACTTCTCAGCTCTTGGGATTCCATGCAGGAAAAGCTAGAATAGCTTGTTGGAGATATTTGTATTTTTTATGCCAATAGACTATTCGAAGAGAAACGCAAGCTTTTATTTGATTTTTCTGCTGAATGTTGGGTAGTTTGAAAGAAGAGTGAACACGCTAGGATGGTAGGCTATAGTAGTTATTAACTCAGACCCATAACCATCCAGACCCATAACCATTCAGATGGTGGTAGACTATAGTAGTTATTAACTCAGACCCATAACCATTCAGACCCATAACCATTCAGACCCATAACCATTCAGACCCATAACCATTCAGATGGTGGTAGACTATAACAGTTATTAATTCAGACCCATAACCATTCAGACCCATAACCATTCAGATGGTGGTAGGCTACAGCAGTTATTAACTCAGACCCATAACCATTCAGACCCATAACCATTCAGACCCATAACCATTCACATGGTGGTAGACTATAGCAGTTATTAATTCAGACCCATAACCATTCAGACCCATAACCATTCAGACCCATAACCATTCAGACCCATAACCATTCACATGGTGGTAGATTATAGCAGTTATTAATTCAGACCCATAACCATTCAGACCCATAACCATTCACATGGTGGTAGATTATAGCAGTTATTAATTCAGACCCATAACCATCCACATGTCTTTAATGTAGGGCTCATAACATGTCTTTAATGTAGGGCTCATAACATGTCTTTAATGTAGGGCTCATAACATGTCTTTAATGTAGGGCTCATTACATGTCTTTAATGTGGGGCTCATTACATGTCTTTAATGTAGGGCTCATTACATGTCTTTAATGTAGGGCTCATTACATGTCTTTAATGTAGGGCTCATTACATGTCTTTAATGTGGGGCTCATTACATGTCTTTAATGTAGGGCTCATTACATGTCTTTAATGTAGGGCTCATTACATGTCTTTAATGTAGGGCTCATAACATGTCTTTAATGTAGGGCTCATAACATGTATTTAATGTAGGGCTCATTACATGTCTTTAATGTAGGGCTCATCAGGCTCAGATAGCATCAGACTTACATTTTTGGATCAAAGCTCTAATCAAAAATCCAGACATAGGCCTATTTATATGTTTTATAATGCTTTAGTATGACACTTCCTGTTTTGGCGGGAAATACCGGTTTACCAGGGAGTAAAGACATTTATTCTCAAGATGGAACATTTGTAAAATACAGGGGAAATATTAATTCCTCTTAAACTAGGGGTTAGAGTTAGGGTCAGAATCGGGGTTAGGGTCAGAATAGGGGTTAGGGTCAGAATAGAGGTTAGGGTCAGAATAGAGGTTAGGTTCAGAATAGGGGTTAGGGCCAGAATAGGGGTTAGGGACAGAATAGGGGTTAGGGCCAGAATAGGGGTTAGGGTCAAAATAGGGGTTAGGGTCAGAATAGGGGTTGGGGGCAGAATAGGGGTTAGGGTCAGAATAGGGGTTAGGGTCAGAATAGGGGTTAGAGTTAGGGTCAGAATCGGGGTTAGGGTCAGAATAGGGGTTAGGGTCAGAATAGGGGTTAGGGTCAGAATAGGGGTTAGGGCCAGAATAGAGGTTAGGGTCAGAATAGAGGTTAGGGTCAGAATAGGGGTTAGGGTCAGAATAGAGGTTAGGGTCAGAATAGAGGTTAGGTTCAGAATAGGGGTTAGGGCCAGAATAGGGGTTAGGGCCAGAATAGGGGTTAGGGACAGAATAGGGGTTAGGGCCAGAATAGGGGTTAGGGTCAGAATAGGGGTTAGGGTCAGAATAGGGGTTGGGGGCAGAATAGGGGTTAGGGTCAGAATAGGGGTTAGGGTCAGAATAGGGGTTAGGGTCAGAATAGGGGTTAGAGTTAGGGCCAGAATAGGGGTTAGGGACAGAATAGGGGTTAGGGTCAGAATAGGGGTTAGGGCCAGAATAGGGGTTAGGGCCAGAATAGGGGTTGGGGGCAGAATAGGGGTTAGGGTCAGAATAGGGGTTAGGGCCAGAATAGGGGTTAGGGCCAGAATAGGGGTTAGGGCCAGAATAGGGGTTAGGGTCAGAATAGGGGTTAGGGTCAGAATAGGGGTTAGGGTCAGAATAGGGGTTAGGGCCAGAATAGGGGTTAGGGTCAGAATAGGGGTTAGGGTCAGAATAGGGGTTGGGGGCAGAATAGGGGTTAGGGTCAGAATAGGGGTTAGGGCCAGAATAGGGGTTAGGGCCAGAATAGGGGTTAGGGTCAGAATAGGGGTTAGGGGCAGAATAGGAGTTAGGGTCAGAATAGGGGTTAGGGGCAGAATAGGGGTTAGGGTCAGAATAGGGGTTAGGGCCAGAATAGGGGTTAGGGTCAGAATAGGGGTTAGGGTCAGAATAGGGGTTAGGGTCAGAATAGAGGTTAGGGTCAGAATAGGGGTTAGGGCCAGAATAGGGGTTAGGGTCAGAATAGGGGTTAGGGTCAGAATGGGAGTTAGGGTCAGAATAGGGGTTAGGTTAAGATTAGAGGTTAGGTTAGGGTCAGAATAGGGGTTAGGGTCAGAATAGGGGTTAGTGTCAGAATAGGGGTTAGGTTAGGGTCAGAATAGGGGTTAGGGTCAGAATAGGGGTTAGGTTAGGGTCAGAATAGGGGTTAGGGTCAGAATAGAGGTTAGGTTAGGGTCAGAATAGAGGTTAGGTTAGGGTCAGAATAGGGGTTAGGGTCAGAATAGGGGTTAGGGTCAGAATAGGGGTTTGAGTTAGGGTCAGAATAGGGGTTAGGGTCAGAATAGAGGTTAGGGTCAGAATAGGGGTTAGAGTCATAATAGGAGTTAGGGTCAGAATAGGGGTTAGGGTCAGAATGGGGGTTAGAGTCATAATAGGGGTTAGGGTCAGAATAGGGGTTAGGGTCAGAATAGGGGTTAGAGTCATAATAGGAGTTAGTGTCAGAATAGGGGTTAGGTTAAAATATTTAGCATTTTTTTATTTTCAGATAAGAGTTTACATGAAAATATCTGATCGTGGTGGCTATGGCATATGTTAAAATATGTTAAAATAACATATGCTTGAAAAACAATGGTGTGACCGTTTCATTCTTGACTGCTTGACGTTTTTACCAGGGGTTCAGCAGGACACGACGCTGGCCAACGTTCACGTTGAAATATGTTATATAAAACAAACGTCGCTGACTCGATTCATGGTTCTTCAATCTGCAACGTTTGACAACTTTCTCCTACAGAACGTGGCTCAGATAACTGTAATACATCGCCCCCTCTTTCACCACAAGATGGCGACATTCACTGAAGAGTATAAAAAATTCACGCATCTCAAATGACTATTCCTCATACAGGTTGTCAATGTTCTACACAATCTGCAGCGACCCGTCATTCAGGGCAGAGCCTGTTTTGATCCCCACCTGTTTAGCTAAAAAAAAGTGTGGTCAAAATAAAGAAAAACCCTGGAATGAATAGGTGTGTCCAAACTTTTGACTGGTATATATATATATATACACACAGTACCAGTCAAAAGATTGTCCTCACATTACCGTCTCTGGTAAACACTATACACTATATCAAATAAAATCAACGTTTATTTGTCACACGCACAGGATACAGAAGGAGTAAACGGTACAGTGAAATGGTTACTTGTATATTTGCATAGTAGCGCTATCAAAAATAGACTGTGTCCAAACACAAACATTTTATAATGCTATAACCTCCCCCCCCAGTCACATCTAGCTAAGTGGAGGGGTCACTATTGTCTAGACATGTACTGTACACATGTTCATGAAATCCAATAGATGGCTGTAATCACCCCAGACACACCTTGCTAACTTGATGGTATCACGTTTCAGGTAAGACCCAGATGCAGACAACGTTCCAAGTAACAACAGTTTATTAATCGAACAGGGGCAGGCAGAGGTCAGGGTCAGGGCAGGCAGAGGTCAGGGGCAGGCAGAGGTCGGTAATCCAGATAGATGGGGTAAAGGTACAGGACGGCAGGCAGGGTCAGGGTCAGGCAGAGGTCGGTAATCCAGATAGATGGGGTAAAGGTACAGGATGGCAGGCAGGCTCAGGGTCAGGCAGAGGTCAGGGTCAGGGCAGGCAGAGGTCAGGGGCAGGCAGAGGTCAGGGGCAGGCAGAGGTCAGGGTCAGGGCAGGCAGAGGTCAGGGTCAGGGCAGGCAGAGGTCGGTAATCCAGATAGATGGGGTAAAGGTACAGGATGGCAGGCAGGGTCAGGGTCAGGCAGAGGTCGGTAATCCAGATAGATGGGGTAAAGTTACAGGACGGCAGGCAGGGTCAGGGTCAGGCAGAGGTCGGTAATCCAGATAGATGGGGTAAAGGTACAGGACGGCAGGCAGGGTCAGGGTCAGGCAGAGGTCGGTAATCCAGATAGATGGGGTAAAGGTACAGGATGGCAGGCAGGGTCAGGGTCAGGCAGAGGTCGGTAATCCAGATAGATGGGGTAAGGGTACAGGATGGCAGGCAGGCTCAGGTTCAGGGCAGGCAGAATGGTCAACCCCGGGGAAAACTAGGAAACAGGAACAATCAAGAGACAGGAGCAGAGGGAAAACCACTGGTAGGCTTGACGAAAACAAGACGAACTGGTAACAGACAAACAGAGAACACAGGTATAAATACACAGGGGATAACGGGGAAGATGGGCGACACCTTGAGGGGGGATGGAGACAATGACAAAAGACAGGTGAAACAGATCAGGGTGTGACAGATGGGTCATCTGGGGAAGTGGAGTCTTTTGCTTAGACGTGCAGCTAGCTAACTCGCTAGCTAACTAACTCGCTAGCTAACTAAATAACCATAATCCCAACCCATAGCTACAGTACAGACACATTTTCATAGCTAGTCACCGTACTGAAATGCTGTAGTATACAGTGCATTCGGGAAAGTATACATCTTGTTATGTTACAGCCTTTCTGTAAAATGTATTAAATAGTGTTTCTCCCTCATCAATCTGCACACAATACCCCATAATGACATCACAATACTCCTTAATGACATCACAATACCCCTTAATGTCAAAGCAAAAACATTTTTTTGTGCAAATTTATATAAAAATGTTTAAAAAAATAAAACATTTCTCTGCAGATCCTCTCAAGCTCTGTCAGGTTGGATGGGGAGCATCGCTGCTCAGATATTTTCAGGTCTCTGCACAGATGTTTGAATCGGTTCAAGTCCGGGCTCTGGCTGTGCCACTTAAAGATATTCAGAGACTTGTCCCGAAGCCACTCCTGTGTTGTCTTGGCTGTGTGCTTAGGGTCGTTGTCCTGTTGGAAGGTGAAACTTCGCCCCAGACTGAGGTCCTGAGTGCTCTGGAGCAGGTTTTCATCAAGGATCTCTCTGTACTTTGCTTTGTTCATCTTTCCTTCAATCCTGACTAGTCTCCCAGTCCCTGCCACTGAAAAACATCCCCACAACATGATGCTGTCACCACCATGCTTCGCTGTAGAGATGGTGCCAGGTTTCTTACAGACGTGACGCTTAGCATTCAAGCCAAATAGTTCAATCTTGGTTTCATCAGACCAGATAATCTTGTTTCTCATGGTCTGAGAGTCCTTTAGGTGCCTTTTGGCAAACTCCAAGCAGGCTGTCATGTGACTTTTACTGAGGAGTGGCTTCCGTCTGGTCACTCTACCACAAAGCCCTGATTGGTGGAGTGCTGCAGAGATGGTTGTCCTTCTGGAAGGTTCTCCCATCTCCACAGAGGAACTCTGCAGCTCTGTCAGAGTAGCCATCAGGTTCTTGGTCACCTCCCTGACCAAGGCCCTTCTTCCCCTGATTGCTCAGTTTGGCCAGGTGGCCAGCTCTAGAAAGAGTCTTGGTGGTTCCAAACTTTTTCCATTTAAGAATGATGGAGGCTACTGTGTTCTTGGGGACCTTCAATGCTGCAGACATTTTTTGGTACCCTTCCCCAGATCTGTGCCTCGACATAATCCTGTCTCAGAGCTCTACCGACAATTCCTTCGACCTCATGGCTTGGTGTTTGCTCTGACATGCACCTTCAACTGTGGGACCTTATATAGACAGGTGTGTGCATTTCCAAATCATGAATTTGAATTTGAATCATGAATTGAATTTACCACAGTTGGACTCAAGTTGTAGAAACATCTCAAGGATCCAGGATGTATCACAACCGGCCGTGATTGGGAGTCCCATAGGGCGGCGTACAATTGGCCCAGCGTCATCTGGGTTTTGCCGAGGTAGGCCGTCATTGTAAATAAGAATTAGTTTTTAACTTGCCTAGTAAAATAAACGTTAAAAAAATAAATAAGGATGATCAATGTTGACAGGATGCACCAATGTCGAGTCTCATAGCAAAGGGTCTGAATACTTATATAAATAAGGTATTTCTGTTGTTTTTTAAATATTTAATACATTTGCAAAGATTTTCACTTTGCTTTGTCAATATGGGGTATTGTTTGTAGATTGATGAGGAAATAGTTTATTTAATTCATTTTTAGACTGAGGCTGTAACGTCTCAAAATGTGAAAAAAAGGGAAAAGGTCTGAATACTTTCTGAATGCTGTAAAACAACTCTATGGGGGGGGGGGGGGGGGGGGGCTATAAAACCTGTGCTTTAAAAAAAATATATATATGTTTTATATTTTCCTAAATTCTGTTTTCTCAGTAAAAAGAAAATCCTTTTTTTTTTATTGTTTTTTTTTGGTTTTTCACTCTCAAAATTAGAATTGTTGATTGAGAAACAATGAAATGTGATGTTCTAAGTCCAATGATTTAAATCGCATCAGAAGACACATTTCTTTACATCTGGAAGGAGTGTAAATTCCCCTTTAATTGCACATCTGGCCCCTTTAATTACGCATCTAACGAGTGAGGAATGTGATGCGGTCCAGTGATGGTTCTGTACTGATGCTGCTCCTTTCACTGCAAAGTTTACAAATAATAAATAATAGACAAACGCCCGCACCAATCAGACAGACAGGGGCAATATTTCTGTAAATTAATTGGCAGATATTGTGTTTAGATTTGGCTTTTTAAGCCAATAGTGGCTAACCAGGGGGTGGGATAGTGTCTGTGTTGCTTATATTTGCTAGTAGCTGGGAGCTTGTGATCAACCTGTTGGAGACCTGTGACCGAGAAAATGTTAGGAACATGCCCTCATTTCACAAGATCCACTTCTCCTTCAGAAGGAGGAGGAGGAGGAGGAGGAGGAGGAGGAGGAGGAGGAGAGAGGAGAGAGGAGAGAGGAGGAGAGGAGACCTAGTGGCCCAGAGGGGGAGGGATAGAGCGAAGGAGGGGGAGGAGAAGGAGAGAGGAGGAGGAGAAGGAGAGAGGAGGAGAAGGAGAGAGGAGGAGAGAAGACCTATAGTCCGTTGAAGTGTTTTCCTCCCAGATGCCAAAGTAACTCCCCCTCTGGTTTCAATCGTTTTTTCACCATTTTATCCCCATTGGGGATATTTATTTTTTAACCACTTCCAATAAGGTCTGTGTTTTGTATAGTCTCACGCTGGCATGGTGTTTTGATAACCCTGTAAATCTCTCTCGGACAAGGGGACTTTTAGCAATATATTCGGCTCTATTTACTCTCAGAGTAGCTATCATGCAAGACTACACATCCCTGCCGGAAGCTCCTGCACGTCAGGCTCCTGAGTGTCTCAGCGGTCTAAGGCACTGCATCTCAGTGCCAGAAGCGTTACTACAGACCCTGGTTTGATCCCGGGCTCTATCACAACCGGTCGTGATCGGGAGTCCCATAGGGCGGCGCACAATTGGCCCAGCGTTGTCCGGGTTAGGGGAGGGTTTGGCTTGGGTAGGCCGTCATTGTAAAATAGTAATTTGTTCTTAACTGTCAAGCCTGGTTAATTAAAACATCTCTAGCCAAAACATTTGATGTCAGCTAGCTAGCTGGCTTCTATCTTTCTTTGTCTCATCATCCTCCTCTCCTCCTTCTCCTCCTCCTTCACTCTATCCCTCCCCCTCTTGGCCACTAGGTCTCCTCTCCTCGCTTTCACTCTCCTCCTCTCTTTTCCATTCCTCCTTCTCCTTCTCCCTATCTCTCTCCTCCTCTCTTTCCTGGTCCTCCTCCTTCTCCCTATCTCTCTCTCTCTCTCCTCTCTTTCCTGTTCCTCCTTCTCCTCCTCTCTCTCTCTCTCTCCTCCTCTCTTTCCTATTCCTCCTTCTCCTCCTCCTTCTCCCTATCTCTCTCTCCTCCTCTCTTTCCTGGTCCTCCTCCTTCTCCCTATCTCTCTCCCTCCTCTTTTCTATTCCTCCTTCTCCTCCTCTCTCTCTCTCTCTCTCTCCTCCTCTCTTTTCTATTCCTCCTTCTCCTCCTTCTCCTCTCTCTCTCTCTCTCTCTCCTCCATGGGAAAGCTAGTTAAGTGTAATTGTGGTCATTTGTCCTGGAAGCTGTGGTAGCAACACTGGCTCCACCACTCTGAGGCCAGATTAGTGTGTGTGCATACCATGGTGGATGTTCTGTTAATTTGAGTGTGTGTGTGTGTGTGTGTGTGTGTGTGTGTGTGTGTGTGTGTGTGTGTGTGTGTGTGTGTGTGTGTGTGTGTGTGTGTGTGTGTGTGTGTGTGTGTGTGTGTGTGTGTGTTCCACAAACATTCTTCTGCCGTACCGTCAATCCGATGACTGTCCAGCCTCGCACGAGAGCCACGCCGCCACAGCGGTCGAGCCACAATGCCAGCCCTGAGGACTCAAATTACGGCACACACACACACACACACACACATTATCTGTGCAATGTCCGTACAGACATTGCATCCAACAGAGGATCAAAAGTATTCTCTAACAGTAAACACACTCTCTGTTTTTTTCACTCATCCTGTCGGAGTCTTTTTGGTACAGTACAGTCATTATCTAACAGTAAACACACTCTGTTGGAGTCTTGTTGGTACAGGACATTTATTATCTAGATCTTCATGTCCCTTCACTCCTCATCAGGCTGGTCCATCTGGTGTTTGGAGACAGAGCGACTGAGGAAGCGAGTGACTCATCACCCTCTCTTTCCCTCATCCCACCCCTCCCTCCCTGCATCAGCCACCCTTTGGTCCCCATCTCTCTGGTCCCCATCTCTCTGGTCCCCACCTCTCTGGTCCCCACCTCTCTGATTCCCCATCTCTCTGATCCCACCTCTCTGATTCCCCATCTCTCTGATCCCACCTCTCTGATCCCACCCTCTCTGATCCCCACCTCTCTGGTCCCCATCTCTCTGGTCCAACCTCTCTGGTCCCCACCTCTCTGGTCCCCACCTCTCTGATCCCCATCTCTCTGATCCCCACCTCTCTGATCCCCATCTCTCTGGTCCCCATCTCTCTGATCCCATCTCTCTGATCCCACCTCTCTGATCCCATCTCTCTGATCCCACCTCTCTGATCCCATCTCTCTGATCCCACCTCTCTGATCCCACCTCTCTGATCCCCACCTCTCTGGTCCCCACCTCTCTGGTCCCCACCTCTCTGGTCCCCACCTCTCTGATCCCATCTCTCTGATCCCACCTCTCTGATCCCATCTCTCTGATCCCACCTCTCTGATCCCACCCTCTCTGATCCCCACCTCTCTGGTCCCCATCTCTCTGGTCCAACCTCTCTGGTCCCCACCTCTCTGGTCCCCACCTCTCTGATCCCCATCTCTCTGATCCCCACCTCTCTGATCCCCATCTCTCTGGTCCCCATCTCTCTGATCCCATCTCTCTGATCCCACCTCTCTGATCCCATCTCTCTGATCCCACCTCTCTGATCCCACCTCTCTGATCCCATCTCTCTGATCCCACCTCTCTGATCCCACCTCTCTGGTCCCCATCTCTCTGGTCCCCATCTCTCTGATCCCCATCTCTCTGGTCCCCACCTCTCTGATCCCACCTCTCTGGTCCCCATCTCTCTGATCCCCATCTCTCTGGTCCCCATCTCTCTGATCCCATCTCTCTGATCCCACCTCTCTGATCCCACCTCTCTGATCCCATCTCTCTGATTCCCCCTCTCTGGTCCCCATCTCTCTGGTCCCCACCTCTCTGGTCCCCATCTCTCTGATCCCCATCTCTCTGATCCCATCTCTCTGATCCCCATCTCTCTGGTCCCCATCTCTCTGGTCCCCACCTCTCTGATCCAACCTCTCTGGTCCCCACCTCTCTGATTCCCCCTCTCTGATCCCCATCTCTCTGGTCCCCATCTCTTTCTAATCCCTTTCTACCCCCCCGTCTCATCCTTTCTCTCTCTCTCTTTCATCCATCTATCTCTCTCTCTCTGCCCGAACCATATTTACCATATGTGGAGAGGGACATAACACACACACACACACACACACACACACACACACACACACACACACACACACACACACACACACACACACACACACACACACACACACACACACACACACACACACACACACACACACACACACTGTTCATCATACGCTCTTCATCATACGCTCTTCATCATGCTCTTGTTACATTGTTCATCAGTCATTTGTTTTAGTGAAATGTAAAGTTTAGCCACCTGGGATGAAGCAGAACTCCCTGTTGCAGCCCTAACTGACTCAATCACCCAGAACTCCCTGTTGCAGCCCTAACTGACTCAATCACCCAGAACTCCCTGTTGCAGCCCTAACTGACTCAATCACCCAGAACTCCCTGTTGCAGCCCTAACTGACTCAATCACCCAGAACTCCCTGTTGCAGCCCTAACTGATTCAATCAGATTCTGAGAATCATGTTCATCATGGTATTAATGTAATCGATGCATTATCTAATTAATTATCTACCCATCTCTCTCTCTTCCTCTCTCTCTTCCTCTCTCTCTTCCTCTCTCTCTCTTCCCCTCTCTCTTCCTCTCTCTCTCCCTTCATCTCTCTCTTCTCTCTTCCTCTCTCTCTTCCTCTCGCTCTCTTCCCCCCTCTCTCTTCATCTCTCTCTCCCCTCTCTCTCTCTCTTCCTCTCTCCCCCTCTCTCTTCCTCTCTCTCTTCCTCTCTCTCTTCCTCTCTCTCTCCATCTCTCTCTCCCCCTCTTTCTCTCTTCCTCTCTCTCTCTTCCTCTCTCTCCCCCCTCTCGCTCTCTTCATCTCTCTCTCCTCTTGTCTCTCTCTTCCTCTCTCTCTCCCTTCCTCTCTCTCTCCTCTCTCTTCCTCTTTCTCTTCCTCTCTCTCTCTCTCTCTCTCCTCTCTCTCTTCCTCTCTCTTTGTCTCTCTCTCTTCCTCCACCCCCTCTCTCTCTATCCTCTCTCTCACTCCTGTCTCTTCCTCTCTCTCTCAATTCCCTTCTCACTCACCTACTCTCTCTCTCTCTTCCTCTCTTCCCCACACAAACACATTTCCAAAATAAAATAATGGAGAGACACAATAAACACGAACATCCCAACACTTATTTAAATACAATTTTTATCAGCCATTCGGAATCAATCAGGGTAATAAAATGTCTGTAAATGATTTAAAATATACAAATTAAAACATCACAGCAAAAACACATGACAAACACAGTTCAGTTCACAGCAACAGTCTGAGAAGAGCTGAGTCTCCCTCAGAGTTCGGCAGAGATTAACGTTCCATATCTAACTTTCTCAATATTCCAGAACTCCCAACTGTAAGATTCCTGGAATCAGAAGTAAAGAGAGAAGAAAATCCTCCAACCAGGATTTCTGGAAAATCTGGGAATGTTGGGAAAGAACCATGTATATATAATGCTCAACAAAAATAAAGGGAACACTTAAACAACACATCCTAGATCTGAATGAAATAAATAATCTTATTAAATACTTTTTTCTTTACATAGTTGAATGTGCTGACAACAAAATCACACAAAAATAATCAATGGGAATCCAATTTATCAACCCATGAAGGTCTGGATTTGGAGTCACACTCAAAATTAAAGTGGAAAACCACACTACAGGCTGATCCAACTTTGATGTAATGTCCTTAAAACAAGTCAAAATGAGGCTCAGTAGTGTGTGTGGCCTCCACGTGCCTGTATGACCTCCCTACAACGCCTGGGCATGCTCCTGATGAGGTGGCGGATGGTCTCCTGAGGGATCTCCTCCCAGACCTGGACTAAAGCAACCGCCAACTCCTGGACAGTCTGTGGTGCAACGTGGCGTTGGTGGATGGAGCGAGACATGAGATCCCAGATGTGCTCAATTGGATTCAGGTCTGGGGAACGGGCGGGCCAGTCCATAGCATCAATGCTTTCCTCTTGCAGGAACTGCTGACACACTCCAGCCACATGAGGTTTAGCATTGTCTTGCATTAGGAGGAACCCAGGGCCAACCGCACCAGCATATGGTCTCACAAGGGGTCTGAGGATCTCATCTCGGTACCTAATGGCAGTCAGGCTACCTCTGGCGAGCACCTGGAGGGCTGTGCGGCCCCCCAAAGAAATGCCACCCCACACCATGACTGACCCACCACCAAACCGGTCATGCTGGAGGATGTTGCAGGCAGCAGAACGTTCTCCACTGCGTCTCCAGACTCTGTCACGTCTGTCACGTGCTCAGTGTGAACCTGCTTTCATCTGTGAAGAGCACAGGGCGCCAGTGGCGAATTTGCCAATCTTGGTGTTCTCTGGCAAATGCCAAACGTCCTGCACGGTGTTGGGCTGTAAGCACAACCCCCACCTGTGGACGTCGGGCCATCTTACCACCCTCATGGAGTCTGTTTCTGACCGTTTGAGCAGACACATGCACATTTGTGGCCTGCTGGAGGTCATTTTGCAGGGCTCTGGCAGTGCTTCTCCTGCTCCTCCTTGCACAATGGCGGAGGTAGCGGTCCTGCTGCTGGGTTGTTGCCCTCCTACGGCCTCCTCCACGTCTCCTGATGTACTGGCCTGTCTCCTGGTAGCGCCTCCATGCTCTGGACACTACGCTGACAGACACAGCAAACCTTCTTGCCACAGCTCGCATTGATGTGCCATCCTGGATGAGCTGCACTACCTGAGCCACTTGTGTGGGTTGTAGACTCCGTCTCATGTTACCACTAGAGTGAAAGCACCGCCAGCATTCAAAAGTGACCAAAACATCGGCCAGGAAGCATAGGAACTGAGAAGTGGTCTGTGGTCACCACCTGCAGAACCACTCCTTTATTGGGGGTGTCTTGCTAATTGCCTATAATTTCCACCTGTTGTCTATTCCATTTGCACAACAGCATGTGAAATTTATTGTCAATCAGTGTTGCTTCCTAAGTGGACAGTTTGATTTCACAGAAGTGTGATTGACTTGGAGTTACATTGTGTTGTTTAAGTGTTCCCTTTATTTTTTTTGAGCAGTGTATATGTCTCTGTAGTATATATAGTCTCTTGCATTTGTTTGTTCATAGACAGTCTATTGGGCCACTTCTAGTGGAGAACAACATGGTGTTGTTATGAAGATCCACGTGCCATCTGAGATTCAGACCGTCAGTCTTCCCAAGGCTGAGTAGATCTCTGGAAGAGTTATTCTGTTCTCTCTTATGACTCTGTCTTCCATCTTGACTTTCTTCATCTGTCCATCTGTTGCTCTGTCCATCCCTGTTTGATTCCAGTCTGTTTATTTCCCTGTCCGTCTGTCCTCCTGTCTGTCATATTGTATGGCTTTAGAGTCCCTGTCATTTATATATGTAATTTGTGTGTGTGTGTGTGAGAGAGAGAGAGAGAGAGAGAGAGAGAGAGAGAGAGAGAGAGAGAGAGAGAGAGAGAGAGAGAGAGAGAGAGAGAGAGAGAGAGAGAGAGTGCGCGTGTGTGTGTGTGTGTGAGTAGTAGCTGATCCTAACCACTGATCTAGGGTCATATGGTTTCCACCCTTTAATGGTTAGGGGTAAGGTCATCTGATCCTTGATCTGTGTTTAAGGCACGGAAGGTTGTTGGCACCTTAATTGGAGCTCATGGTAATGGCTGGAGCGGAATGGGTGGAATGGTATCAAATACTGTACATCAAACAGATGGTTTCCAGGTGTTTGATGCCGTTCCATTTGGTCCGTTCCAGACATTAACCCTCCACTGGGTTAAGGGTTGGGTAATCTGATCCTAGATCTGTGGTTAAAAGCAAACTTTACACGGTGCATCATGTTGACAGGTTCTGGATCAGAAGGCTCCTATCTCAGTCCCCCCAGATCTTTGCAGCTTTTCCCCTGCGCTGACCCGCGGGAGACTCCAGAGGGGCAAAAGGTCTGAAGGTGACTTGTGGAGGAGCAGAGAGAAAGGAGGAGGAAGAGGAGGAAGAGGAGGAAGAGGAGGTTAGGAGGAGTGAGGCTCCAGGAGACTGCTGAGTGAGTCTGTGAGTGGGGGTGGCGGTGAGGGCAGGGGAGGAAGGAGGTGGGAGAGAGGGTACCCTGCGAAGCCCAGACACCAAGGCAGGGGCGAGCATGGACCCCTGTTGGCACTCCAGGGGGGCGAGACGCAGGGTGTCGGCTGAGTGGGGCGGATAACACCCACCCCCAGGCGTGCCAGCTCCCTCCGCCTCGCGGAGAAAGATGGAGAGGTGGGAGACGAGACAGGTGACATCTGGTGATAGGAGGAGATCCACGGCCAGGGAGGAAAAGGGAGGGCGGAGGAGGTGGGGGTCGACTGAAGGAGAAGAGGGGTCCAGTTGGCTGGCGCAATGGGAGAGGTGAGAGACCAGGCGGGCTCCGATAGGGTCCGGGGAGTCCACCCCTCCTTCTAAAGAGCTCAGGTAACGGACCACCTCTCCTACACACTGTCTGAATCCCAGGGTCCTATAGTCCACTGCTAGGGCCCGCGCTTCAAAGTACCCTGAGAGAGAGAGGGAGGAAGGAGAAGGGGGAGAGAGAGGGAGGAAGGAGAGGGGGGAGAGAGAGGGAGGAAGGAGAGGGGAGAGAGAGGGAGGAAGGAGAGGGGGAGAGAGAGGGAGGAAGGAGAGGGGGGAGAGAGAGGAAGGAGAGGGGGGAGAGAGAGGGAGGAAGGAGAGGGGGGAGAGAGGGAGGAAGGAGAGGGGGGGAGAGAGGAAGGAGAGGGGGGGAGAGAGAGGGAGGAAGGAAGAGGGGAGAGAGGGAGGAAGGAGAGGGGAGAGAGAGGGAGGAAGGAGAGGGGGGAGAGAGAGGGAGGAAGGAGAGGGGGAGAGAGGGAGGAAGGAGAGGGGGAGAGAGAGGGAGGAAGGAGAGGGGAGAGAGAGGGAGGAAGGAGCGGGGGAGAGAGAGGGAGGAAGGAGAGGGGAGAGAGGGAGGAAGGGGAGGGGAGAGAGAGGGAGGAAGGGGAGGGGAGAGAGAGAGAGGGAGGAAGGAGAGGGGAGAGAGAGGGAGGAAGGAGAGGGGGGAGAGAGAGGGAGGAAGGAGAGGGGGGAGAGAGGGAGGAAGGGGAGGGGAGAGAGAGAGGGAGGAAGGAGAGAGGGGAGAGGAGGGAGGAAGGGGAGGGGAGAGAGAGGGAGGAAGGAGAGGGGAGAGAGAGGGAGGAAGGAGAGGGGGGAGAGAGAGGGAGGAAGGAGAGGGGGGAGAGAGAGGGAGGAAGGCGAGGGGAGAGAGAGGGAGGAAGGAGAGGGGGGAGAGAGAGGGAGGAAGGAGAGGGGAGAGAGAGGGAGGAAGGAGAGGGGGGGAGAGAGAGGGAGGAAGGAGAGGGGAGAGAGAGGGAGGAAGGAGAGGGGGGAGAGAGAGGGAGGAAGGAGAGGGGAGAGAGAGGGAGGAAGGAGAGGGGGAGAGAGAGGGAGGAAGGAGAGGGGGGGAGAGAGAGGAAGGAAGGAGAGGGGGGAGAGAGAGGGAGGAAACATAGAAGGAAAAGGAGATAAAAGGGAGGAAATTAAGAATCAGTCCATGATAGAATCAGTCCATGATAATGGACTTCTGGAAATATCACACATACATTGATGTTGGATATACAACTTTGATGCAGTACAGAGAGACTGGACGGTCTCACCTTTGGCCCCCATGGCATGCAGCAGCTTAAGGTAGAAAGACTGGACGGTCTCACCTTTGGCCCCCATGGCATGCAGCAGCTTAAGGTAGAAAGACTGGACGCTCTCACCTTTGGCCCCCATGGCATGCAGCAGCTTAAGGTGGTCCACCGTCATCTGCAGAATCTCTGCTTTCTCCAGTTTAGATGAGCCCTGGAGAGAAGAACAACCGGGGAAACCACCTTAATAAGAACAGCTCAGGTGAAAGGTGTGTTATACATTGAACTCACTATAGGGATGGTTTGTAGTTGTAGTTGTGGATGTGATTGTTACCTGTTTCTCCAAGGAGGTGGGCACCAGTCTCCGAAGCTCTGATAGACTGTGGTTGATCCTGTCTCTGCGTCTCTTCTCTATAACCTGAATAAGGAGACCAACACACTGACACACTGAAGCACCACACAGGTTTAGATAGTTAGAACTGATAATAATGAAGTTGGAGAAATGAACAGAGGAGAATGAAGAAGAAAGGGACATGAATTCACCCCTCTTCTCTTCTTCCGGGCCAGAATCTGGGACGTGCCACCTGGGGACATGGACCCAGTGACTGGACTGTAACAGAGACAGAGAGAGACAGAGAGAAATGCACAAACAGAGAGAGAAACAGAGAGAGAGAGAGAGAGAGACAGAGAGAGAGAGAGAGAGAGAGACAGAGAGAGACACACACAGAGAGAGACATACAAAGAGAGAGAGAGAGAGGAGAGAGAGAGAGACAGAGAGCGAGACAGAGAGAGAGACACACACAGAGAGACACACAAAGAGAGAGAGAGACAGAGAGAGAGAGAGAGAGAGACAGAGAGAGGGAGACAGAGAGAGGGAGACAGAGAGAGAGAGAGAGACAGAGAGAGAGAGAGACAGAGAGAGAGGGAGACAGAGAGAGAGAGACACAGAGAGAGAGAGAGAGAGAGACAGAGAGAGAGAGAGAGAGAGAGAGAGACAGAGAGAGAGAGAGACAGAGAGAGAGAGAGAGAGAGAGAGACAGAGGGAGAGAGAGAGAGACAGAGAGAGAGAGGGAGAGAGAGAGAGAGACACAGAGAGATTAGCTTTGATGTCAGTCATATTGTTGTTGTTACTCTCTAATATGATGCAGGGATGCGATGGCACGTCAACTCCTTCAATCTAATTGGTTATTTTGGCTACAGAGAGACACGGGAGCACCACACAGAAAGAGACAGAGAAATACAGAGAGAGAGACACACAGAGAGAGAGACAGAGAGAGAGAGAGAGAGAGAGAGAGAGAGAGAGAGAGAGAGAGAGAGAGAGAGAGAGAGAGAGAGAGAGAGAGACAGACACAGAGAGAGAGAGACACAGAGAGAGACACAGAGAGAGAGAGAGAGAGAGAGAGACAGACTACACAGGATGATGGTGTGCTACCAAAGCCTTTCTACAGAGATCGTTCTACATCCTCAGGGTTTTGGTCTAGCAGTGGCTCTCTCTAACAGCTACTGTGTTGTTCTAAACAGAATGTCTCCATCCCAAATGACACCCTGTTTCCTATTGGCTCTGGTCAAATGGCACCCTGTTCCCTATTGGCTCTGTCAAATGGCACCCTGTTTCCTATTGGCTCTGGTCAAATGGCACCCTGTTCCCTATTGGCTCTGGTCAAATGGCACCCTGTTTCCTATTGGCTCTGGTCAAATGGCACCCTGTTCCCTATTGGCTCTGGTCAACAGTAGTGCTCTCTATAAGGGATATGGTGCCGTATGGGACTCATTCAAGTCAATATGGATCCTGTTTGTCGAACCAGCTCTCGTTTCAGTTCTTAAAAGAGCTTGACAGCTTTGAGGTTAACGGTGTTATCCTTCACTGGAATCAGTCCATCAAAGACTTGTGTTAGTTATATGACATTCTTCTGCCTGACCTCTGGCAGTCTTCCCCTACGTTCTTGTTTAGATGGGTTATGGTGTGTGATATTTGTTCTGTAGAGGGAAGCTACAGTTGTCTTTTTAAATGGGATATAGGAGCATAGAAGAGATAATATCTTGTTTAATGAAAGTTCTGTTTAGAGATAATATCTTGATTAATGAAAGTTCTGTTTAGAGATAATATCTTGATTAATGAAAGTTATTTTAGCAATAGATATTTGTCTCTATTATATTAATTTCCATTCTAAATGATCAAGTGTAGTTTTGTGGTGGACATTCTCAATGTCTATGATAATAATTCACTATTAAGTTGCAATAAAGATTTGATTTTATATGCTGAACAAAAATATGACCGACCGGCTAGATTCGGTCTTATGTAGCAAAATTTTAAATTGTGTTTTTAACATTGGATAAAAGTAGAGACACAGAGCTACACAATGGTATATCATACACTACAGTTGAGGAACAATGGGAAAGTAATTCTACTTTGAAAGTTAACCTCACTTTTGAGAAAATGGACCTCGAATATTTTGGTAAACCTACTGGAGAGCTCTTCTTTGTCTACACCCATTCAGCATCGTCCACACCCTCTTAAGCTTTAGCCCCACCCATCTCATTAAGGATTCACATGCATGGCATCAGCAGCCTGGTGGTCCAAAACAGCCTAACTGGTGTATTTTAACACCAATAAACCCATCCGTTTAAAAATGAATTTAGTTTACGTCGATCTAGCAAACCAGGCAACTAAAAGCAACTTTCTAAACTATGTTTTGGTTTGTTTCTAGCTTGTTAGCTAGCTAACTAACGTTAAGTTAGCTGGCTAGCCAGTTCAAATAATGACATCATATAGCTGACAAAGTCTTAACTTTAGCTAATTTATTTATTACAGAAAAATAAACTCAGAACAAGATCATTATTTACAAGTTAATGGCGAGCTAATTTCAGAAAATAGCTTACGGTTCTGAGTGTGGCAAAATAATAGCAGGGCTATTCTACCGGAGAATTTTAGAACTTGGACACAGTCTCGTTGGGCTAACGTTATATTCACATTACCGTCTCACACTATATCAAATAAAATCTAAGTTTATTTGTCACAGGCACAGGATACAGAAGGTGTAAACGGTACAGTGAGATGGTACATTGCATAGTGGAGTCTTTTGTTTAGCTAGCAATCTAAACAATGAACCATAATCCCAACTCATAATGTTACTACCCTGCATGAATCTGCAGGTAGCTAACCAACTAGGTTTGTTAGCTAGCTAGCTAACAGTAGGCTTTAACTTGAAATGACAACAACTTTCTGACAAAATTTGAAATGTATAATATCTGAAAATGTAGCTAGCTAGACTCTGTTACCCGTATACATGGATGAACGATTCTCCCTCTGTTTCACGGATGCCATGGTTGCCCTTTAGTTTGAAGATGTCATCTAGAGACATTTTTTTTATACAACAGCCTTGTGTGTGTTCTCTTTTCGACTCCCTCTGCATATTTGCAATCAAACGGCAGAATTTTCTCCATCTCCTTAGCTATCATACTCTGCTTCCACCGGGCATTCCACTGATTTCAAAAATTCTGTCCTCCAGAAAGCGGAAATCAATACTTTTGCAGTTATTCTAATATCTTTATAAAAAAAACAGCGTTAGACAGGATTACCAACACATACTGAGTAGCTCATATTATAGACAGAAGTGTGCTATATGGCAGACCAATCCAAACTCATCTCTCTGCATGTCCAGCCCACTCATTATCTCAGCCAATCATGGCTAGCGGGATGGTTCCCTGACTTTTTCCGTAGCTAAACCAACTAGGCTCGTAATATAACATTTTTATTCGTATTTACAGATGGCATACAAGTTCGTTATTAAGGCACAGGACAGTTCACATGTTCCAGAAGACATTTCTGCCCACCCCCAAAAAATGCATTTTGATAATGTGCAGTTGTGAGGCCGGTTGGACGTATTGCCAAATTCTCTAAAACAACGTTGGAGGTGGCTTATGGTAGAGAAATTAACATTCAATTCTCTGCCGACAGCTCTGTTGGACATTCCTGTAGTCAGCATGCAAATCGCACGCTCCCTCAAAACTTGAGACATCTGTAGTATTGTGTTGTTGTGACAAAACTGCACATTATACAGTGGCCTTTTATTGTCCCCCGTACAAGGTGGATCTGTGTAATGATCATGCTGTTTAATCAGCTTGTTGATATGCCACACCTGTCAGGTGGATGGATTATCTTGGAAAAGGAGAAATGCTCACTAACAGGCATGTATTAAAATACGTGCAGACATTTTTGAGAGAAATAAGCTTTTTGTGCAAATGGAACATTTCTGGGATCTTTTATTTTAACTCATGAAACATGAGACCAACACTTTACATGTTGCGTTTATATATTTTTTCTGTATAACTTCAAATTTATGGGAGTAATTTTGGATAATATTTGTCATTTTGTGGTACATTGGAGGGGGGGGGGGGGGGGGGGGGGGTTACAATTTATCCTGTTCCAGATTTGAAATAAATCATTACCATCAAAATGAATTGCTTTTCCATAATAAATTATTTGGATCAGATTTGACTTTGACAATTTGCCTAGCCATTATGTCATTTTATTAAAAAAAGAGTCTCCAAATACTAAATTCTCCAAGTCTGCTTATGGCTAAATTCGTATTGCTAAACTGTCATCAGGATTGGTGTCAATTCCATTTCAATTCCAGTCAATTCAGGAAGTACTCAAAAAATTCCCATTTAAATTCTCTTCAATGCTTTGAAATGAGAAAACACTTGAATTTGATTCAGTTTGGTTCACTTTTATTAATAGACAGGAATTGAAATGACTGTCACACATTCCCCCTTTTCTCTGATAAAACAAAAACAAGAAAATCAAAGACTTGACATAAACGGAGAACCAGAGCAGAGCAGTAACTTTGGGGGAAGTTTAAATGACCATATGTCAACAGTTTGTCAAAACCAAAACACTTTTCACCAAATGACCATATGTCAACAGTTTGTCAAAACCAAAACACTTTTCACCAAATGACCATATGTCAACAGTTTGTCAAAACCAAAACACTTTTCACCAAATGACCATATGTCAACAGTTTGTCAAAACCAAAACACTTTAATAAAATGACCATATGTCAACAGTTTGTCGAAACCAAAACCCTTTTCACCAAATGAAAGCGCTTAAATAGCTCCAGTTCAAGACTGCAGTTCAAACAAAATGTGTTAAAGTATCAAAAACGTTAACCGACTTGCTTGACTGTTCCCACTGCATTGCACCAAGTTAGGCGTGAATATCAATAATGTGTGTTGGACGGATCCTGCCTGTCATAGTGAGATGTATGTCTTGTTTATTAAGATGTGCTGTTGATGTCAGAAGTTCACATGCACTTAGGTTGGAGTCATTAAAACTCGTTTTTCAACCACTCCACAAATTTCTTGTTAACAAACTATAGTTTTTCGCAAGTCGGTTGTAATGTAAAGTAATGTTTCCAACAATTGTTTACAGACGGATTATTTCACTTATAATTCACTGTATCACAATTCCAGTGGGTCAGAAGTTTACATACACTAAAGTTGACTGTGCCTTTAAACAGCTTGGAAAATTCCAGCAAATGATGTCATGGCTTTAGAAGCTTCTGATAGGCTAATTGACATAATTTGAGTCAATTGGAGGTGTACCTGTAGATGTATTTCAAGGCCTACCTTCAACCTCAGTGCCTCTTTGCTTGACATCATGGGAAAATCCCCAAAAATCAGCCAAGACCTCAGAAAAAAATATTGTAGACCTCCACAAGTCTGGTTCATCCTTCGGAGCAATTTCCCAACTCCTGAAGGTGCCACGTTCATCTGTATCTACAATAGTACACAAGTATAAACACCATGGGACCACGCAGCCGTCATACCGCTCAGGAAGGAGACGCGTTCTGTCTCCTAGAGATGAACATACTTTGGTGTGAAAAGTGCAAATCAATCCCAGAACAACAGCAAAGGACCTTGTGAAGATGCTGGAGGAAACAGGTACAAAAGTATCTATATCCACAGGTAAACGAGTCCTATATCGACATAACCTGAAAGGCCGCTCAGCAAGTAAGAAGCCACTGCTGCAAAACCGCCATAAAAAAGCCAGACTACGGTTTGCAACTGCACATGGGGACAAAGATCATACTTTTTGGAGAAATGTCCTCTGGTCTGATGAAACAAAAATAGAACTGTTTGGCCATAATGACCATCGTTATGTTTGGAGGAAAAAGGGGGATGCTTGCAAGCCGGGTGCTTTGCTGCAGGAGGGACTGGTGTACTTCACAAAATAGATGGCATCATGAGGTAGGAAAATTATGTGGATATATTGAAACAACATCTCAAGACATCAGTCAGGAAGTTAAAGCTTGGTCGCAAATGGGTCTTCCAAATGGACAATGACCCCAAGCACTTCCAAAGTTGTGGCAAAAGGGCTTAAGGACAACAAAGTCAAGGTATTGGAGTGGCCATCACAAAGTACTGACCTCAAACCTATAGAACATTTGTGGGCAGAACTGAAAAAGTGTGTGCGAGCAAGGAGGCCTACAAACCTGACTCAGTTACACCAGCTCTGTCAGGAGGAATGGGCCGAAATTCACCCAACTTATTCTGGGGTGCTTGTGGAAGGCTACCTAAAACGTTTGACCCAAGTTAAACAATTTCAAGGCAATGCTACCAAATACTAACTGAGTGTATGAATACTTCTGACCCACTGGGAATGTAATGAAATAAATACAAACTGAAATAAATCATTCTCTCTACTATTATTCTGACAATTCACATTCTTAAAATAAAGTGGTGATCCTAACTGACCTAAGACAGGGAATTTTTACTTGGCTTAAATGTCAGGAATTGTGAAAAACTGAGTTTAAATGTATTTGGCTAAGGTGTATGTAAACTTCAGACTATAACTGTATTTGTGATTTTAAATGAACCCAACATCTCTGTTATTCTGAGTCTAAGATTAATCCCTCTCACTGACCTCTATATTTCTGATATGTTTCTATCGAATACAATGTAAATAGATTAGATGATGAATAATTTACTATGGACTTTCTATTCCATTCTATTCTATTCTATTCCTCTATATTCCATTCTATACTGCTCAAAAAAATAAAGGGAACACTTAAACAACACAATGTAACTCCAAGTCAATCACACTTCTGTGAAATCAAACTGTCCACTTAGGAAGCAACACTGATTGACAATAAATTTCACATGCTGTTGTGCAAATGGAATAGACAACAGGTGGAAATTATAGGCAATAAGCAAGACACCCCCAATAAAGAAGTGGTTCTGCAGGTGGAGACCACAGACCACTTCTCAGTTCCTATGCTTCCTGGCTGATGTTTTGGTCACTTTTGAATGCTGGCGGTGCTTTCACTCTAGTGGATGGCTGCAAACTTTCTACTTTTAAACTCGGACAAAACAGAGATGCTTGTTCTAGGTCCCAAGAAACAAAGATATCTTCTGTTGAATCTGACAATTAATCTGGATGGTTTAACAGTCATCTCAAATAAAACTGTGAAGGACCTCGGCGTTACTCTGGACCCTGATCTCTCTTTTGAAGAACATATCAAGACTGTTTCAAGGACAGCTTTTTTCCATCTACGTAACATTGCAAAAATCAGAAACTTTCTGTCCAAAAATGACGCAGAAAAATTAATCCATGCTTTTGTTACTTCTAGGCTGGACTACTGCAATGCTCTACTTTCCGGCTACCCGGATAAAGCACTAAACAAACTTCAGTTAGTGCTAAATACGGCTGCTAGAATCCTGACTAGAACCAAAAAATCTGATCATATTACTCCAGTGCTAGCCTCCCTACACTGGCTTCCTGTTAAGGCAAGGGCTGATTTCAAGGTTTTACTGCTAACCTACAAAGCATTACATGGGCTTGCTCCTACCTATCTTTCCGATTTGGTCCTGCCGTACATATCTACACGTACGCTATGGTCACAAGACGCAGGCCTCCTAATTGTCCCTAGAATTTCTAAGCAAACGGCTGGAGGTAGGGCTTCCTCCTATAGAGCTCCATTTTTATGGAATGGTCTGCCTACCCATGTGAGAGACGCACACTCAGTCTCAACCTTTAAGTCTTTACTGAAGACTTATCTCTTCAGTAGGTCCTATGATTAAGTATAGTCTGGCCCAGGAGTGTGAAGGTGAACGGAAAGGCTGGAGCAACGAACCGCCCTTGCTGTCTCTGCCTTGCCGGTTCCCCTCTCTCCACTGGGATTCTCTGCCTCTAACCCTATTACAGGGGCTGAGTCACTGGCTTACTGGTGTTCTTCCATGCCGTCCATGGGAGGGGTGCGTCACTTGAGTGGGCTGAGTCACTGACGTGGTCTTCCTGTCTGGGTTGGCGCCCCCTCCCCCCCTTGGGTTGTGCCGTGGTGGAGATCTTTGTGGGCTATACTCGGCCTTGTCTTAGGACGGTAAGTTGGTGGTTGGAGACATCCCTCTAGTGGTGTGGGGGCTGTGCTTTGGCAAAGTGGGTGGGGTTATATCCTGCCTGTTTGGCCCTGTCCGGGGGTTTCATCGGATGGGGCCACAGTGTCTCCTGACCCCTCCTGTCTCAGCCTCCAGTATTTATGCTGCAGTAGTTTATGTGTCGGGGGGCTAGGGTCAGTCTGTTACATCTGGAGTATTTCTCTTGTCTTATCCGGTGTCCTGTGTGAATTTAAATATGCTCTCTCTAATTCTCTCTTTCTCTCTTTCTTTCTTTCTCTCTGAGGACCTGAGCCCTAGGACCATGCCTCAGGACTACCTGGCATGATGACTCCTTGCTGTCCCCAGTCCACCTGGCCGTGCTGCTGCTCCAGTTTCAACTGTTCTGCCTGCGGCTATGGAACCCTGACCTGTTCACCGGACGTGCTTGTTGCACCCTCGACAACTACTATGATTATTATTATTTGACCATGCTGGTCATTTATGAACATTTTAACATCTTGACCATGTTCTGTTATAATATCCACCCGGCACAGCCAGAAGAGGACTGGCCACCCCTCATAGCCTGGTTCCTCTCTAGGTTTCTTCCTAGATTTTTGGCCTTTCTAGGGAGTTTTTCCTAGGGAGTTTTTCCTAGCCACAGTGCTTCTTTCACATGCATTGCTTGCTGTTTGGGGTTTTAGGCTGGGTTTCTCTACAGCACTTTGAGATATCAGCTGATGTACGAAGGGCTATATAAATACATTTGATTTGATTTGATTTGTAGCATGAGACGGAGTCTACAACCCACACAAGTGGCTCAGGTAGTGCAGCTCATCCAGGATGGCACATCAATGCGAGCTGTGGCAAGAAGGTTTGCTGTGTCAGTCAGCGTAGTGTCCAGAGCATGGAGGCGCTACCAGGAGACAGGCCAGTACATCAGGAGACGTGGAGGAGGCCGTAGGAGGGCAACAACCCAGCAGCAGGACCGCTACCTCCGCCTTTGTGCAAGGAGGAGCAGGAGGAGCACTGCCAGAGCCCTGCAAAATAACCTCCAGCAGGCCACAAATGTGCATGTGTCTGCTCAAACGGTCAGAAACAGACTCCATGAGGGTGGTATGAGGGCCCGACGTCCACAGGTGGGGGTTGTGCTTACAGCCCAACACCGTGCAGGACATTTGGCATTTGCCAGAGAACACCAAGATTGGCAAATTTGCCACTGGCGCCCTGTGCTCTTCACAGATGAAAGCAGGTTCATACTGAGCTCACGTGACAGACGTGACAGAGTCTGGAGACGCCGTGTAGAACGTTCTGCTGCCTGCAACATCCTCCAGCATGACCGGTTTGGCGGTGGGTCAGTCATGGTGTGGGGTGGCATTTCTTTGGGGGGGCCGCACAGCCCTCCAGGTGCTCGCCAGAGGTAGCCTGACTGCCATTAGGTACCGAGATGAGATCCTCAGACCCCTTGTGAGACCATATGCTGGTGCGGTTGGCCCTGGGTTCCTCCTAATGCAAGACAATGCTAGACCTCATGTGGCTGGAGTGTGTCAGCAGTTCCTGCAAGTGGAAGGCATTGATGCTATGGACTGGCCCGCCCGTTCCCCAGACCTGAATCCAATTGAGCACATCTGGGACATCATGTCTCGCTCCATCCACCAACGCCACGTTGCACCACAGACTGTCCAGGAGTTGGTGGATGCTTTAGTCCAGGTCTGGGAGGAGATCCCTCAGGAGACCATCCGCCACCTCATCAGGAGCATGCCCAGGCATTGTAGGGAGGTCATACAGGCACGTGGAGGCCACACACACTACTGAGCCTCATTTTGACTTGTATTAAGGACATTACATCAAAGTTGGATCAGCCTGTAGTGTGGTTTTCCACTTTAATTTTGAGTGTGACTCCAAATCCAGACCTCCATGGGTTGATAAACTGGATTTCCATTGATTATTTTTGTGTGATTTTGTTGTCAGCACATTCAACTATGTAAAGAAAAAAGTATTTAATAAGATTATTTCTTTCATTCAGATCTAGGATGTGTTGTTTAAGTGTTCCCTTTATTTTTTTGAGCAGTGTATTTTATTCCATTCTATTTCATTCTATTCCATTCTTTTCCATTCTATTCTATTCCATTCTATTCTCTTCTATTATATTCTATTCCATTATATCCTATTTTATTCCCTTCTATTTTATTCTATTCCATTCTATCCTATTCTATTCTATTCCTTTCTATTCTATTTTATTCCGTTCTATTTTATTCTATTCCATTCTATTTTATTCCATTCTATTCTATTCTATGCCTTTCTATTCCATTCTATTCTATTCCATTCTATTTTATTCCATTCTATTCTATTCTATGCCTTTCTATTCCATTCTATTTTATTCCATTCTATTCTATTCTATGCCTTTCTATTCCATTCTATTTTATTCCATTCTATTCTATTCTATGCCTTTCTATTCCATTCTATCCTATTCTATTCTATTCCTTTCTTTTCCATTCTATTTTATTACATTGTATTCTATTCTATTCCTTTCTATTCCATTCTATTTTATTCCGTTCTATTCTATTCTATTCTATTCTATGCCTTTCTATTCCATTCTATCCTATTCTATTCTATTCTATTCCTTTCTTTTCCATTCTATTTTATTCCATTGTATTCTATTCTATTCCTTTCTATTCCATTCTATTTTATTCCATTGTATTCTATTCCTTTCTATTCTATTCCATTCTATTCTATTCCTTTCTATTCCATTCCTTTCTATTCCATTCTATTCCATTCTATTCCTTTCTATTCCATTCTATTTTATTCCGTTCTATTCTATTCTATTCCTTTCTATTCCATTCTATTCTATTCCTTTTTATTCCATTCTATTTTATTCCATTCTATTCCATTCTATTCCTTTCTATTCCATTGTATTTTATTCCATTGTATTTTATTCGATTCCATTCTATCCTAGTCTAATTGATGCTGTATTACATTAGAAAGGAGGAGAGATATGTGATTGGTCAGCAATCTGGTGTGAGAGGTCAAGCCCATGTAAGGTCACATATGATTTGGCAGAATTCACCTATCTCAAATCAGGGGGATTGACCAATAGCGTTTTAACTCTGGGGGTTGTAAGGGAAGACACAACATTACTAAACAATAGTGTCAGATATGGGGTTGCAAAGCTAATAGTAAAATTACCAGAATCTTCAGTAATTTTGGTAATTAACAGAAAATATATTGCAATCGATTGTAACTTTGGTAATTTAAACATTAATAACTTTAAAAAAATGTATTCATATATAGTGTTAGTTTACTTGATCTGTGTCTGTATTGGTTTCTAGTAGATAGACCACAAGGTTCAAGAGAAAATGGCCTGATTAATTAAACATCTAATCAACGACGACATTGTTTTCTATTAACTCTGCAATTCTTCAAACTATTGACTTTTTTTTTTCACAACTGTCACCAGTTTGATGCCAAACAAATACATACATTTGACAACAAATACATATTGACGTAGTAAAAGGTTTGTAAAATATATATAAAGGATATTTCATGCTAAAACTCTCATATTAAACACCAAGTTGATGGTTTACTGTTTTACAGCTTTGTCATTCAAGTGTTTTTATTGTTTTTTAATCGTCTTGTTAAATTATTTCATACATTTGAATTTATTTTATTTAAATGTTTTTCATTTATTTCGACCTTTATTTAACCAGGTAGGCTAGTTGAGAATAAGTTCTCATTTACAACTGCGACCTGAACAAGATAAAGCAAAGCAATTCGACACAAACAACAACACAGAGTTACACATGGAATAAACAAAACATACAGTCAATAATACAGTAGAAAAAGTCTATGTACAGTGTGTGCATATTTAAACAATTAGTTTATATATTTTCCATGTGATAAGCCAGAGATGATTAGACACCTGTGATAATCTGAAGTCTCAAAAAGGCTACTAGATGTCTTGTGATAGATTACATCCTATCCTTGAAAGATAACCGAAATTAGAGTTTAGAAAGTTTACAGTAATATACCATCCCTTTGCAACCCTAGTCAGATACACAGTAAAATTATATCTGAACCATTGGGACCCTGTTGAATGAGCATCAGGTACGACTGAGCTACATCCTATCAATCTCAGGTCTGATTGGTCAGAATCCTACAAGCTCAGGTGTGATTGGTCAGAATATTTTCAGGTGTACATGTAACTCTACGTACTAAGTTATTATTGGTCAACATCCTACAATCTCAGGTGTGATTTGTCAGAATAATTCAGGTATAAGTAAAATTGATCGACATCCTACAAGCTCAGGTGTGATTGGTCAGAATCCTACAAGCTCAGGTGTGATTGGTCAGAATCCTACAAGCTCAGGTGTGATTGGTGAATAGGTCTGTTCTTACCAGAAGCAGTCTTCCTGTCCCACATCGATCAGCTCGTCCATGTCATCAGAGTCTGGAGAACTATAGTCATTATGAGGTCTCTTCATCTCTCCTCCTCTTCCTCACTGGATGGACAGAAAGATAGATGGATGGATGGTTGGATGGATGGAGGGAGGGATGAAAGGAGAAGCGTGTGGAGGATCACACCTTCTGTTCTGCTGACGCAGTAGAGAATGTGTACCCTGTGGAGTCAATGTCCATGCGCTGTTCCTCTCTCTCTCTCTCTCTCTCTCTTTCTAGACCTCTTTGAACAGTAGTATTTCCCCTTCCGTCTTCGTGTCGTCTGGGAATGTGAAGTTCTCTGTTATTTGTCAATTAACGTGTTATTTTTCCTTTATCTCTCTTCCCTCTGTTCCTCTGTCCCTCTGTTCCTCTGTTACTCTGTCCCTCTGTTCCTCTGTTCCTCTGTTCCTCTGTCCCTCTGTTCCTCTGTTACTCTGTCCCTCTGTTCCTCTGTTACTCTGTTCCTCTGTCCCTCTGTTCCTCTGTCCCTCTGTTCCTCTGTTACTCTGTTCCTCTGTCCCTCTGTCCCTCTGTCCTTCTGTTACTCTGTTCCTCTGTTCCTCTGAGTTATCTTCTATGATTGGCACATCCTCCAAGGGTCTATAGCTGCTAGATGTATCAACCAATCAACTGCTTAACCCTTTCCTTTACCCAATCACTGGCATCCAACCACACTCCTTCAACTCTCTGTGTGTGTGTCTCTCTCTCTCTCTCTCTCTGTCCCTCCCTCCCTCCCGCCCCCTCTCTCACTCCCTCCCTTCCTTTCAACTATCCGTCCCCACTTCCTTTCCACCAACCCCTCATCACCCCTTTCCTCCCCCCTCTGTCACTATTTCAATTAGCATTCTCTCTCTCTCCTCCGACTACCACTCTCTCTTTCTCTCCCGTCTGTCTCCCACTCTCTCCCCCTGCCTCCTCGTCTCTTTCTCTCTCTCTGTTCCTTTAATCTCTCTCTCCTGAAAGAATGACATGAAAGAGAGAGAGAGAGAGAGAGAGAGACAGAGAGAGAATGAAGGTCTGTGTCCAGTCATAGACCAGCCTGAAGCCTTTTGATGTGTGAGTGAGAACCTGCATCCCTGTGTGTGTGTGTGTGTGTGTGTGTGTGTGTGTGTGTGTGTGTGTGTGTGTGTGTGTGTGTGTGTGTGTGTGTGTGTGTGTGTGTGTGTGTGTGTGTGTGTGTGTGTGTGTGTGTGTGTGTGTGTGTGTGTGTATGTGCGAGTGTGAGATGACTCAAGTATGCAAGCTGAGCTGTATGTGTGCTTTTGTGTGTTTCTGTGTGATGTGTGTGTGTGTGTGTGTGTGTGTGTGTGTGTGTGTGTGTGTGTGTGTGTGTGTGATGTGTGTGTGTGTGTGTGTGTGTATGTGTGTGTGTGTGTGTGTGATGTGTGTGTGTGTGTGTGTGTGTGTGTGTGTGTGTGTGTGTGTGTCCATTATTTGTCACATGCTTCGTAAACAGCACGTGTAGACTAACAGTGAAATGGGGGAAGACGCGCTGGCGTGTGTGTGCATACATGCGTGTAGAGTGTGTGACATCTGACAGGAGACAGTGTACATATGTGTCTGTCTCAGTGTAGAGCGTTGTGACATTAGTATGTGATCTGAGAGCAGGGACAGATCCACTTGCTGAGCAGTCAGCCTGTCTGCGAGTCTGTGTGTGAGGAGAGGAGAAGAGACGAGAGGACGGTCCCGTGTGGCTCAGTTGGTAGAGCATGGTGTTTGCAACACCAGGGTTGTGGGTTCGATTCCCATGGGGAAAATGTATGAAATGTATGCATTCACTACTGTAAGTCGCTCTTGATAAGAGTGTCTGCTAAAATGACTAAAATGTTTTTAAAAAATGAGAGGAGAGGAGAATAAAAGAGAAGAGAAGAAATCAGCTGGGCTAGACAATCTGGACCCTCTCTTTCTAAACCTATCCGCTGCCATTGTTGCAACCCCTATTACCAGTCTGTTCAACCTCTCTTTCATTTCGTCTGAGATTCCTAAAGATTGGAAAGCTGCCGCAGTTATCCCCCTCTTCAAAGGGGGTGACACTCTAGACCCAAACTGTTACAGACCTATATCCATCCATCCTGCCCTGCCTTTCTAAAGTCTTTGAAAGCCAAGTTAATAAACAGATCACTGACCATTTCGAATCCCACCGTACCTTCTCCGCTGTGCAATCCGGTTTCCGAGCTGGTCACGGGTGCACCTCAGCCACGCTCAAGGTACTAAACGATATCATAACCGCCATCGATAAAAGACAATACTGTGCAGCCGTCTTCATCGACCTGGCCAAGGCTTTCGACTCTGTCAATCACCGTATTCTTATTGGCAGACTCAATAGCCTTGGTTTCTCAAATGACTGCCTCGCCTGGTTCACCAACTACTTCTCATATAGAGTTCAGTGTGTAAAATCAGAGGGCCTGTTGTCCGGACCTCTGGCAGTCTCTATGGGGGTGCCACAGGGTTCAATTCTCGGGCCGACTCTTTTCTCTGTATAAATCAACGATGTCGCTCTTGCTGCGGGTGATTCCCTGATCCACCGCTACGCAGACGACACCATTCTGTATACATCTGGCCCTTCTTTGGATACTGTGTTAACTCACCTCCAGACGAGCTTCAGTGCCATACAACTCTCCTTCTGTGGCCTCCAACTGCTCTTAAACGCTAGCAAAACCAAATGCATGCTTTTCAACTGTTCGCTGCCCACACGCCCGACAAGCATCACTATTCTGGACGGTTTTGACCTAGAATATGTGGACAACTACAAATACCTAGGTGTCTGGCTAGACTGTAAACTCCCCTTCCAGACTCACATCAAACATCTCCAATCCAAAATCAAATCTAGAATCGGCTTCCTATTTCGCAACAACGCCTCCTTCACTCACGCCGCCAAACATACCCTCGTAAAACTGACCATCCTACCGATCCTCGACTTCGGCGATGTCATCTACAAAATAGCTTCCAATACTCTACTCAGCAAACTGAATGCAGTCTATCACAGTGCCATCCGTTTTGTCACCAAAGCCCCATATACTACCCACCACTGCGACCTGTATGCTCTCGTTGGCTGGCCCTCGCTACATATTCGTCGCCAAACCCACTGGCTCCAGGTCCTCTATAAGTCTTTGCTAGGTAAAGCTCCGCCGTATCGCAGCTCACTGGTGACCATAGCAACACCCACCTCTAGCACGCGCTCCAGCTGGTATATCTCTCTGGTCACCCCCAACATCAACACCTACTTTGGTCGCCTTTCCTTCCAATTCTCTGCTGCCAATGACTGGAACGAATTACAAAAATCGCTGAAGCTGGACACTTACATTTCCCTCACTAACTTTAAGCATCAGCTATCTGAGCAGCTAACCGATCGCTGCAGCTGTACATAGTCCATCTGTAAATAGCCCACCCGACTACCTCATCCCCATATTGTTTTTATTACTTTGCTGCTCTTTTGCACACCAGTATCACTACTTACACACCATCATCTGCTCATCATCATCTGCACATCTATCACTCCAGTGTTAATCTGCTAAATTGTAATTACTTTGCTACTATGGCCTATTTATTGCCATATCTCCTCATGCCATTTGCACACACTGTATATAGACTTTATTTTTTATATATTGTATTATTGACTGTACGCTTGTTTATTCCATGTAACTCTGTGTTGTTGTTTCTATCGCACGGCTTTGCTTTATCTTGTTCAGGTCGCAGTTGTAAATGAGAACTGGCCTACCTGGTTAAATAAAGGTGAAATAAAAAAAAATTATAAAAGAGAGGAGCGGAGAGGAGACAGAGGAGGGTAGAGAAGAGAGGAGAGGAGAGGAGAGGAGAGGAGAGGAGAGGAGAGGAGAGGAGAGGAGAGGAGAGGAGAGGAGAGGAGAGGAGAGGAGAGGAGAGGAGAGGAGAGGAGAGGAGAGGAGAGGAGAGGAGAGGGGCAGTGCAGGTCAAGAGATGAATAAACTAGTGAGTGTCTGGGTAAGATAGTGAGATAGTAGTGTCTATAGCATTCCTCATAAAGATCGTTGAGAGAATACTAAGAGTGTACATAGCAGTCATCAAGGCAAAGGGTGGCTACTTTCAAGAATCTCAAATGTAAAATATATTTCAAGTTGTTCAACTTTCTTTTGTTTACTACATGATTTCATGTGTTATTTTATAGTTTTGATGTCTTCACTATTATTCTACAATGTAGAAAATAAAAATATATATTTTTTAAAACCTTGAATGAGTAGGTGTGTCCAAACTTTTGACTGGTACTGTATGCAGACGCAGGCAGGCTGGAAGGCAGGCAGAAAGGCAGAAAGGCAGGCAGGTAGGCAGAAAGGCAGGCAGGCAGGAAGGCAGGCAGGCAGAAAGGCAGGTAGGCAGAAAGGCAGGAAGGCAGGCAGGAAGGCAGAAAGGCTGGAAGGCAGGAAGGCAGAAAGGCAGGCAGGCAGGAAGGCAGAAAGGCTGGAAGGCTGGCAGGAAGAAAGGAAGGAAGGCAGGCAGGCAGGCAGGCAGGCAGGCAGGCAGGCAGGCAGGCAGGAAGGAAGGAAGGAAGGAAGGAAGGAAGGAAGGAAGGAAGGAAGGAAGGAAGGAAGGCAGGCAGGCAGGCAGGCAGGCAGGCAGGCAGGCAGGCAGGCAGGCAGGCAGGCAGGCAGGCAGGCAGGAAGGAAGGAAGGAAGGCTGGCAGGAAGAAAGGAAGGAAGGCAGGAAGGAAAGAAGGAAGGAAGGCAGGAAGGCAGGAAGGAAGGAAGGAAGAAAGGAAGAAAGGAAGGAAGGAAGGAAGAAAGGAAGGAAGGAAGGAA
>NC_138304.1:104593597-104598597 GCF_965601325.2 Salmo salar
TATTGTGAGACTGTATTGTCAGACTGTATTGTGAGACTGTATTGTCAGACTGTATTGTCAGACTGTATTGTGAGACTGTATTGTCAGACTGTATTGTCAGACTGTATTGTGAGACTGTATTGTCAGACTGTATTGTGAGACTGTATTGTCAGACTGTATTGTCAGACTGTATTGTGAGATGATATTGTCAGACTGTATTGTCAGAGTGTATTGTGAGACTGTATTGTGAGACTGTATTGTCAGACTGTATTGTCAGACTGTATTGTCAGACTGTATTGTGAGACTGTATTGTCAGACTGTATTGTGAGACTGTATTGTCAGACTGTATTTTCAGACTGTATTGTGAGACTGTATTGTCAGACTGTATTGTCAGACTGTATTGTCAGACTGTGTATTGTCAGACTGTATTGTCAGACTGTATTGTCAGACTGTATTGTGAGACTGTATTCTCAGACTGTATTGTCAGACTGTATTGTCAGACTATTGTCAACCTGTATTGTGAGACTATATTGTGAGACTGTATTGTGAGACTATATTGTCAGACTGTATTGTGAGACTGTATTGTGAGACTGTATTGTCAGACTGTGTATTGTCAGACTGTATTGTGAGACTGTATTGTCAGACTGTATTGTGAGACTGTATTGTCAGACTGTATTGTGAGACTGTATTGTGAGACTGTATTGTCAGACTGTATTGTGAGACTGTATTGTCAGACTGTATTGTCAGACTGTATTGTCAGACTGTATTGTGAGACTGTATTGTCAGACTGTATTGTCAGACTGTATTGTGAGACTGTATTGTCAGACTGTATTGTCAGACTGTATTGTGAGACTGTATTGTCAGACTGTATTGTGAGACTGTATTGTGGGACTGTATTGTCAGACTGTATTGTGAGACTGTATTTTCAGACTGTATTGTGAGACTGTGTATTGTCAGACTGTATTGTGAGACTGTATTGTCAGACTGTATTGTGAGACTGTATTCTCAGACTGTATTGTCAGACTGTATTCTCAGACTGTATTCTCAGACTGTATTCTCAGACTGTATTCTCAGACTATTGTCAACCTGTATTGTGAGACTGTATTGTGAGACTGTATTGTCAGACTGTATTGTCAGATTGTATTGTCAGACTGTATTGTGAGACTGTATTGTCAGACTGTATTGTCAGACTGTATTCTCAGACTGTATTGTGAGACTGTATTGTCAGACTGTATTGTGAGACTGTATTGTCAGACTGTATTGTCAGACTGTATTGTCAGACTGTATTGTGAGACTGTATTGTCAGACTGTATTGTCAGACTGTATTGTGAGACTGTATTGTCAGACTGTATTGTCAGACTGTATTGTGAGACTGTATTGTCAGACTGTATTGTGAGACTGTATTGTGGGACTGTATTGTCAGACTGTATTGTGAGTATGTATTTTCAGACTGTATTGTCAGACTGTATTGTCAGACTGTATTCTCAGACTGTATTGTGAGACTATGTATTGTGAGACTGTATTGTCAGACTGTATTGTCAGACTGTATTGTGAGACTGTATTGTCAGACTGTATTGTGAGACTGTATTGTGGGACTGTATTGTCAGACTGTATTGTGAGACTGTATTTTCAGACTGTATTGTGAGACTGTGTATTGTCAGACTGTATTGTCAGACTGTATTCTCAGACTGTATTGTGAGACTGTGTATTGTGAGACTGTATTGTCAGACTGTATTGTCAGGACCTCTAGCTTTCTCATCCAATGTGTTTTGAGAAGAACAGAGAAGAGAGAGGATGCCAGGAGAGATCTGAAATCCCCTTGCCTAGAGACACAGATCTAGGATCAGTTTAACCACTTATCCATAACTGACCTCAGATCAGTGTCTCTGGGCAATGGGGATTTCAGGCTTTCAGGGAACTTTTCAGGGAACTGGCATTGGACCCAGAGAACCCTGTAGGGAACCAGATCTGTGAAAGCTGCCTCCTTGTATTCCAGAGGGATGAATCTCTCCCTCAGACATGTAAGGAATGCCTGAGACAATTAGCTCTCGTGGCCTGTCTGTCTTCTACTGGACCTTTCTACAAATAACCTGGAATAATCCACTTTTCCTAGGAATTACAGGTGGTTCCTGGGAGCTGCAGGGAAGAAGGTGATGTAATGTGAATTACTAGGGTGAGAGAGAGGGAGAGAGAGGGAGAGAGAGAGAGAGAGAGAGAGAGAGAGAGAGAGAGAGAGAGAGAAAACAAGAGGGAGAGACGGAGAGAGAGAGAGAGGTTATGAGGACACCCCCTCATCCGACTCCACAGAGATCACCAGAGAGGCTAAAAGCAGAGGAGGAAGCAGAAAGAGGACCGTGCAGTGGGGTCACTTTCATGGCTGTTCCCACAGCGCCAGGTCTCTGACGACACACACACACACACACACACACACACACACACACACACACACACACACACACACACACACACACACACACACACACACACAGACAGACACACACTCACTGTGGCTGCGGTGACTTTCACTGGTGCCAGCGAGGCCCCCCGAGAGCCACAGGCAGCCATTGTGCTGTCGCCGCGGAAACCATCGTCTTCATGTCAGACATGTTTTTCTGTTTGTTTTCGTTTTTATGTCTTTAATGTGGACAGGAGGGAATGTTTCCCTTCTCTCTTCTCTTCTCTTTCCCTCCCGTCCTCTCTCTCTCTCTCTCTCTCTGTTCTCCCACCGACCCATCCACATTAGTTAACTTACTGATCCCCTCCTCTCCTCTTCCCTGAAGTCTCTCCTCCGCCCTGTCTATCTCTCTCTCTGTCTCTCTCTCTGTCTCTCTCTCTCTGTCTCTCTCTCTGTCTCTCTCTCTGGAGATCATCATTGTGAATGTATTTAGTTGTAGACAGTCCCTGTCTTTGTCGTGGTGTTGCGTCTTCCCTCTCTCTCTCTCTCTCTCTCTCTCTCTCTCTCTCTCTCTCTCTCTCTCTCTCTCTCTCTCTCTCTCTCTCTCTCTCTCACTCTCACTCTCTCTCTCTCTCTCTCTCTCTCTCTCTCTCTCTCTCTTTTTTTTTACTTCATGAGGTTTTGGCACAAAAGCTGGTTCTCTTTTTCTTCTAGGAGTTGAAATGAACACAACTCTAAAACAGAAAAACCTATCCCTTAAGAATCCCCAACGTTCCCACGCTAAACCAATTGTCTTCTAAAGATTAAACAAGCACCGAGAACAGAGAGAAAGAAAGAACTCTGATTCGTGATTCCACTCCCCATTAAGCCATAAAGGAGGCCCCACAGTCACACCAAGAAAACCAGTCACACCAAGAAAACAGTCACACCAAGAAAACAGTCACACCAAGAAAAACAGTCACACCAAGAAAAACAGTCACACCAAGAAAAACAGTCACACCAAGAAAAACAGTCACACCAAGAAAACCAGTCACACCAAGAAAACCAGTCACACCAAGAAAACCAGTCACACCAAGAAAACAGTCACACCAAGAAAAACAGTCACACCAAGAAAAACAGTCACACCAAGAAAACAGTCACACCAAGAAAAACAGTCACACCAAGAAAAACAGTCACACCAAGAAAACCAGTCACACCAAGAAAACCAGTCACACCAAGAAAACCAGTCACACCAAGAAAAACAGTCACACCAAGAAAAACAGTCACACCAAGAAAAACAGTCACACCAAGAAAAACAGTCACACCAAGAAAACCAGTCACACCAAGAAAACCAGTCACACCAAGAAAACCAGTCACACCAAGAAAACAGTCACACCAAGAAAAACAGTCACACCAAGAAAACCAGTCACACCAAGAAAAACAGTCACACCAAGAAAAACAGTCACACCAAGAAAACCAGTCACACCAAGAAAAACAGTCACACCAAGAAAAACAGTCACACCAAGAAAACCAGTCACACCAAGAAAAACAGTCACACCAAGAAAAACACATTCAGAGAAAAAAAATGTTACTATTTTTTTTAAAGGCTCAAGAATGTTTGTACTGTGTTATAACCCCCCCTCTCTCTCTATCTATCTATCTATCTATCTATCTATCTATCTATCTATCTATCTATCTATCTATCTATCTATCTATCTATCTATCTATCTATCTATCTATCTATCTATCTATCTATCTACCCCTCTCTCTCTATCTATCTATCTTCTATCTATCTTCTTCTTCTTCTTCTTCTATCTTCTTCTATCTTCTTCTTCTTCTTCTTCTTCTATCTTCTTCTTCTTCTTCTTCTTCTCTCTCTCTCCCTCTCTCTCTCTCTCTCTCTCTCATTCACTCTCCCTATCTCTCTCTCAAATTAAAATTCATGCTGCTTTATTGGCATGAAAAACATTGTGTCAATATTGCCAAAGCAACAATGTATACAATATACATTGTAATAAAATTCTAAACAATAACAAATAATAATATAAAATGGCAGTAAATAATAATATGAAATTAAATACAAAAATAATAACAGTAAAATGGAAACAGTCAATAGTAGAATGTAATGTAATAAATATGGAAAATGAAACTATAACTAACTTATAACTAAATAACGGTCATCTTCACCATTACATCAGTACTACAACTACCATCATCACTGTACCCTCTGCCTGAAATGTAATGATTTCTTTAAGGAGATTTTAAACTGATCATCATAATATGGTGAATCTGAAGGAGGAGCATAAGCTGCCCATATGTATACATCATTGTCACAGTAGATTGTACCTTTTGTTAAGTTTTAGCCAAATGTGACTGGTACCTTTTTTTCATTTCATTCAGTCCTAAGTCCTGCTTATGCCAAATGATGATTCCACCTGAGTCTCGGCCCCGTTTAACATTTTTATGTTTGATTGATGGTAGTAAACTTTCTCTATAGACTGAGGGACACTGAGTATCTATGTCTCCACGACACCATGTTTCCAGTAGGATTATGATGTCCTGTCCCTTGATGTTTTTAATCCATTCTGGATTTGTTGTTTTATAACCAAAATGTGAAGAGTTTAGGCCCTGGATATTCCAAGAGCTG